>NW_010944504.1:0-260 GCF_000633955.1 Camelina sativa
CTTGGAATCTTTGAACCTATACATGGCTCTGCACCTAAACACTATGGGAAGGTTGTTGCATCACCACCATACATACCTTTTTTGTCTCTCATGGCGAAATGGATGAGATTTTAAGAATGTTGATATTGAGGTAATTTTTGCAGGACACGGTGAATCCATTGGCAAGTGTTCTATCAGCTGTAATGCTTTTGAGATACGGATTGAAAGAAGAAAATGCTGCAAAGAGGATAGAAGATGCTGTTTTCGATGTTCTTGATCGT
>NW_010944505.1:0-260 GCF_000633955.1 Camelina sativa
CAACAACAACACCGGCTTTGGTCTCGCCTAACGAACATAGAGATTCAACTGCTGGAGTTATACATGAGCGTTCTAGAGAGAGACTTGTGGAGAACGGCGAAAACAAGACTTATTTGATAGCAAAGGCATTGAACATGGAGAAGACAAGTTCTGTTCCTGGTGGGTTCTTTGACTGCAACATATGTTTAGAGAAAGCTGAATCTCCTATTTTGACTTGTTGTGGTCATTTGTTCTGTTGGGGTTGTTTCTATCAGCTGCCT
>NW_010944506.1:0-260 GCF_000633955.1 Camelina sativa
TCCCATAAACCATCCGAGGCAAATATAAGAAACTGATCTTCCTGGTGAATCTTATGAACTGTTATAGTCGGTTCCGCTCTCATGATAGGCTTCTCAAAACGTTCTGGAACTCTAAACTTTGGCAACAACGGCTCTTGATTAAACTCTGCTCTCTTAAGGTACGCGTCACCTATGGATCTCGAAACCTGTATAATCCCTTTCACGCGCCAAACTTTGTGTTTCAAGACCACTATATTCGGATCATCAGGATGCAACAAACG
>NW_010944507.1:0-260 GCF_000633955.1 Camelina sativa
TTATCATTTAAGGTTGTTTTCATTGGAGGACGTACACAAACTGGTTCAGTGAAATCTGATGAAGGGGAACGCCATCCCTACTCTATAATCGACTGTGAACCAACGCGTGAAGCGATTTTACCATCAGTTGTATACATACAGAAAATTTTGCGGAGGAAAGCCTTCCTTATAAAGAACCTTGAAAATGTTACGCGGAGATTTTTGCAGTCACTGGAGCTTTTTGAGGAAAATGAGAGGAAGAAGCTTGCAATATTCACAGC
>NW_010944508.1:0-260 GCF_000633955.1 Camelina sativa
AGATCCCTGTGGTTACAGGATAGTCCGTCAGAGGATATAACTAGTATTCTGTACGATGTGTTTGACTACTTTGAAGACGTGAGGGAGCAAAGTGGAAGGATCTTTGTTCATTGTTGTCAAGGAGTTTCACGATCTACCTCGTTGGTAATTGCATATCTGATGTGGAGAGAAGGGCAAAGTTTCGACGATGCATTTCAGTATGTAAAGTCTGCTAGAGGTATTGCTGATCCTAACATGGGCTTTGCTTGCCAATTGTTACA
>NW_010944509.1:0-260 GCF_000633955.1 Camelina sativa
CTCGTCTCTGTTTCTTTTTCTTTCTAATCGATCATTGGATTTTCACCCAATCGAGCGTATAGCTTGTAATTGTCTCTTCGATCGAGCGTTACGGTGGTGGTGCTGATTCTAAAACTCTGTTTTTTCCTCAACCGCGATCATTAGATTTCAATCGCTTGTTTCTTTTCTAGGGTTTGGTTTTTAATATTGCGCATCGGTTGTTTTGCGCATCAGTTGTCGTTATGTCAGGTTTTGGATGATGCGTGATTGAAGGGAAACGC
>NW_010944510.1:0-260 GCF_000633955.1 Camelina sativa
GAATGAATAAAGATACTTCCTCCAGATCCTCCACCCCCTTCCTGTCCACCATCACCACCATCTGCTGAAACAGTTCCATTCATATGTATTGTGTCATTCAATAGGAGTTTGACACGACCTCCACCTTTGCCTCCGAATTCCGTAGTGGACTTAACACCTCCCTCGCTCCCATAGCTCCACGGTTCATGCAAAGACGACCAAGCATAAACGTCACCACCCCAATAGGTTGTTTTATTGCTCTTGAGACACGAAGCACCTCT
>NW_010944511.1:0-260 GCF_000633955.1 Camelina sativa
TGGAGGGGAGATTCGGGGTTGAAGGATGGGTTGCCGGACGTGGTCGGAGGATTGGTCGGAGGGTACTACGACGGGGGAAGCAACGGCAAGTTTCATTTTCCGATGGCATTCTCAATGACAATGCTAAGTTGGAGTCTCATTGAGTATAGCCACAAATACAAAGCCATCGATGAGTATGATCACATGAGAGATGTTCTCAAATGGGGCACTGATTATCTTCTTCTCACTTTCAACAATTCTGCTACTCGCCTTGATAAAAT
>NW_010944512.1:0-260 GCF_000633955.1 Camelina sativa
TTACCTCAAACTTATGACGGATCGCAAATCGCTTATGCTCAAACTTGTAACCAGATCGAGAGTCGTTCGTGCTGATAACGTGAAGTAAACTATAACTACAAAACAGTTAATGTGTTTGTAATACTTTGTAAAGAGATCAAGAAATAATAAAGTGAGAGAGGGAGGAGAAGCCACGAGAGTGAGAGAGACTTTTTTTGATTAAAAAACAATTTCTATTATCTCACTCTTCTTACAACACCTTATTTATAGTGAACTCCAAA
>NW_010944513.1:0-260 GCF_000633955.1 Camelina sativa
AAAGTCATGACCTTAGCTCCAGAAGCATCCAGCAAGATCCTCTTGTCGTGAAGAGCAAACAACGGGTCCTTCACCTCGAACAACAGGTTTCCGTGCACATTCGTTATCACGAAGTTACCGTCCGTTATCTTCATCAGCTTCCGTACGATCGCCAGATCTAAAACTTGCGGAGAGCAGTACCTTGGATCTACTATCACTCCGGCTTGTGGAGGCAAAGGAACCGAAGAGCCACCGCCTTGAGGGTAAGCGTACACATAGGG
>NW_010944514.1:0-260 GCF_000633955.1 Camelina sativa
AACCCAATCGCTTAGATAAGCTCATGGTCACGCACTCACCTTAAAAAATTGATTCTAACAACAAATATAACCAGGGGAGACTCTCCTCGCGTCTGAAACAGTCTAGAAACATCCTACAACAAGTCACACAACCAAAAGCAACTGTAAGATGATTAAGCTCTGTGAGTCGGACGTATTGTATTCACATAATATATATAGGGTGTTACATGATATGGTCAAATATGATCCGAACTATACGAGATATACACAAATCATATAGA
>NW_010944515.1:0-260 GCF_000633955.1 Camelina sativa
AGAGGGAATATGATACCTGTTTGGAATTTTTTGATAAACCGGGTGAAGTCGGAGAAGACAGTGGAGATAATTAGGCGGAACATTACGGTACATGGAGGAAGTAGTAATGCTGCTAGCGTTGGGAGTTCTGTGAATCCTGTGAAGGAGGAGGGTAAGGGAAAAGGAAGGCGGAAGGAAAAGACAGTGACTGGGGAGAGTTCGAGTTATGCAGAAGGTAGAGAGGCTGCATTGCAGGAAAGGGAATTAGCTGCAAAGGAGGT
>NW_010944516.1:0-260 GCF_000633955.1 Camelina sativa
AAGGTTCAAAGTTTATGTACTTTTTCCAAAGTTTGTGAGAGAACCAGCAAGAATCAGGTTATCTTCTTAGTACAACAACTAGGCCATGATATGATATTGGAAGGAAGGAAAAACAAAAAAAGAGTAAAACTGAGATCCAGAGACATACACCCCAAGTTTTTCTTCAGCTTCCGTATGCACAAGAAGAGTTCTAGTTTCAAGCCAGTGCATAAAAGCAAGCTGGGAGACCACCGCTTGTGTTTCACTTCTCCAGTCTCCAT
>NW_010944517.1:0-260 GCF_000633955.1 Camelina sativa
ATAAGAGTTTACAAAAGTAGATTCAGAAACTAAAGGTCTTGAAGACCTAGCAAGGTAATCTGCCCTAACATTGGAATCACGTGAAATCCTGGTTAGGGTGAAGGAAGGGTAAGATGTTCGGAGCAGCGTGAATTCCTCCAACAGGTTCGTAAAGGCAGGCCAATCGTCCGACGTCTGCACCATCGCAACTAGTTCTGCACAATTTGTTTCAAATACTTGGCAAGCAACTCCAGCCACCAGTAAGGACTCCATAGCCCAGA
>NW_010944518.1:0-260 GCF_000633955.1 Camelina sativa
TCCCAACTGGATTGGACTCTGATTACACCAAACTTGTTTAGCAGGACATTCAACTCTGTGCTAATCAGGAGATGAAATTTGGAGACTTGTGGTGGAGGGGAAAGTTATGCTGTGCTTGTTACTGTTAGTTACGAGAAGAACTAGGACAAGGCGACGAAGACTCAAGATTTAAACCAAATGAATGTTCAGGCACACATGTCGGGACAGCTATCAGGTCAGGTTCCTAACCAAGGGACCATGTCCCAGCAGAATGGGAACCC
>NW_010944519.1:0-260 GCF_000633955.1 Camelina sativa
CGTTGAAGAGCGAAGCCTACGATGTCGAAGAACTGGCGGATCGGTTACAGATCGGATCCAGGTTTTATTTGATCGGAATCTCAATGGGTTCGTACACTGTTTGGAGTTGCCTTAAACACATTCCTCAAAGGTAAACAAAACTAATATGTCGACTAAATAAATTTACTTATTATAATGCTTAAAAGTCAGTCTTCCAAGTCAAGACACATGTTGTAAAAATATTTCCTTCAAGATTGGCCAAATTTGTCAGAGAATTAACA
>NW_010944520.1:0-260 GCF_000633955.1 Camelina sativa
AACACTATTTCCTGATTGGAACATTTGTGATTGCTTTTGAGGCATTGCTTGACAGCTTCTTCATCTAGATTCTTCTTCTCTTTATCTTGTTTTGTAGGTGGACTTGAGACTTTCTTATTGGGCTCTGATTTCTTGTTATCGGATTTATGCTTAGTGGGCTCTGCATTCTTCTCAACAAGTTTGGGCTTCCAAACTAACTCCGGCCCACTATCCTTTTGCTTTGTCTTCTTGTTGTCTGAACCAAAAGAGAATTCCTCTAG
>NW_010944521.1:0-260 GCF_000633955.1 Camelina sativa
ACACACAAATTAGTGTTTCCATTAAGAAGAAGAAAGGTTCAAAAAATGCTTGTTACTAGATTTCGTTTCAACACTTACCAAACCAGGGTGGTAAACTCCAACTTCTTCTCTTCTAATTTGTCCAAACCGCGTGAATACATTCACCAACCAGTCAGTGGTTGCATTTGGAGGAAGATTTCTAACGAAAATTCCAAAACTGTCATATAACTCTGATAAATACACACAAACAAAAAGGTTAAAAAGAGAGTGATTCATCCATC
>NW_010944522.1:0-260 GCF_000633955.1 Camelina sativa
GAAGAGTTTGATCTGCCAGACATCTCCGACGCTGATTTTGACTTGTCCCAGATTTTCGCCGGGCCTCTCCCCCCAATTCCGCCTTGGATCGCTTCCCCAATCAGCGGGAATACGGAGGGTCATGCTGATGAGGGCGGGGATGAAGGGTCGGAGAGTGGGGAGATCGGGGGCGAAGAACTGGACGAGCAGGAGCAGGTTGGCGACCGTCCTTCGGATGGGGTTGAGGCGCAAGTCACCGACCAACCTTCTCATGGAGTCGA
>NW_010944523.1:0-260 GCF_000633955.1 Camelina sativa
TTTTTTTTTGACATCTTGTAAATGCCAAACAACAAGCTAATTGATGACATGTTGTCTAATTGCTAATTGTTAATATGTTTTTATGTTTTCTATGTTTAAAAATTTATAAAATGCAATAATTTCCCTTTCTTTTAAAATCTGAAATGTTTAAACATTTATACTAATCAAAACTTTTAGTCAAATGCAATAAAAATTTATACTAATCAAAATTTATAAACATATATCTCAAATGCAATAATTTCATTTCAAAAAAAAAAAAA
>NW_010944524.1:0-260 GCF_000633955.1 Camelina sativa
ATGAACTGACCAGAGAAGAGGGAGAGCGCAGGGAGGAAACAGTAGACGATGAGGAAGATCGATGTGAACGGGTAGATACCAACGTTTAAGTAAGCTATCCTCTGGAGTATTTTCATCTTCGAGCTAGCGAGAAGAGCGTTGTTACGGGAGAAAAAGATCTCAACCGAGCCAGTAGCCCACCGTAGAACCTGGTGAAGCCTATCCGTCAAGTTAATAGGAGCTGTGCCACGGAAAGCATCACGTTTCGTCACACAGTAAAC
>NW_010944525.1:0-260 GCF_000633955.1 Camelina sativa
CTAACATACTCATGTGACTGCATATCTCCAGAAGACGAGCGAATATTCTCTAACTCCATGGACACTTCTCTCATGCTTGGTCGCTTTCTCCCCTTCAGATTCAAACATTTCCTTGCAATTTTTGCAGCTGCAGTCACTTGATTCAACTTGCAGCCATCTCTGATTCGTGGGTCGATGATGTCAAAGAGTGTATTATGTTTCATTGCATGAATGAAATAAGTTGCAAGTGTCCTGTTTTCTTGAGATCGCAGAAACGAAAC
>NW_010944526.1:0-260 GCF_000633955.1 Camelina sativa
CCAGAAGCTGTGGACTTGCTAGGATCCACAGGACCAATTGGTTTCCTCGACAAGTAATCAGATTCATCATCATCATCCGAATCACTATCAGATTCCTGATGTACCACGGAAGACGGTGCAACAGCTTCAATCAAATGTGTGGTTTGGTCTACACCTCTGAATGTAGCTTCAAAGGCTGCTTTCGCCGCAGCGTCTTTCTCACCTTCGTCTTTGATTTTCGCATCTTCCGCATGTTTCATCCAATAGGGCTTACCAGCAGC
>NW_010944527.1:0-260 GCF_000633955.1 Camelina sativa
ATAACTCAAAGTGAGAAAAACCCAGTCAACTCTCAAAGGGCTAATATAAACCACGCAGACAAAAACAATCAACTCACTGTACTGACCTTAAAAACATTCCTTAATTGAAGATATCTAGGAAAAGGAGATAATACCTGAACCATGGTAGAGGCAAAGTCAAGATTATCTTCTCCCTCAAGAATTGTTGAGAGCTCTCGGTAGACTCTTTCGGCATCCAAAAGTACACACATTCTTCGGACGATAAGGGCACCACGCCTGTA
>NW_010944528.1:0-260 GCF_000633955.1 Camelina sativa
TTGGAAGCTGCTGAAGCTGCAAAGAGATTAGCAGAAGTGGAAGCTAAAAGAAGATTGACTGCAGAGATGAAGACACTGAAGGAATCAGATTCATTCTCTCGCGGATTTGTGCGGTATAGGAAATACACGGTTGAAGAAATCGAAGAAGCTACTTCAAATTTTGCAGAGTCTCAAAAGGTTGGAGAAGGAGGCTATGGCCCTGTCTTTAGAGGCTATCTTGATCACACAAGTGTTGCTGTTAAAGTTCTACGCCCTGATGC
>NW_010944529.1:0-260 GCF_000633955.1 Camelina sativa
TGTGAATAAACTAAGGGAAAACAAGGTAAAATATATGAACATCATCGACTGATCACTTGACCGAGCACCGGGTCGAGTTGGCCGAGCCGCCTGGCTATTTTGTCTTTTAGCATTTTTAGGGCTTCCCCTCCTTTTGCCTATTTAAGGACCTTGTACCCTACAGCCACAAAGGAGAGAGTTTTTTAGATATTCTCAAACCTATTATTTTACCCTTTTTGGGGATTTATGCTTTTTGCACTTTTATTTTCTTAGATCTTGTA
>NW_010944530.1:0-260 GCF_000633955.1 Camelina sativa
TAAACTACGTGGTGAAACTTATTTCAAGTCCGTTGCTTAACTTCTCTGTTTATTTATACTATTTGTGTCGTCTATTAACCGGATTAAAGTAGATTTAAAGTGTTAAAACAATTACGAATTTGCTTAAAACAATTATGAATTTGCAGAGATAAACGTAAATCCCCTGTTCAAGACCAATGTCCATATACTCCAATTGGTGTTGACTTGTTTGTGTGTCCAAGGAAGATTGATCATATAGCTCAACATCTTGAGCTTCCCAA
>NW_010944531.1:0-260 GCF_000633955.1 Camelina sativa
ATTATCTAATCGACCAGATGTACTTCGTACTAATTTTTCCCTCTCTGTGGCAGCAAATTTGCCAATCACTTCACACCATGTGGTCGGCTCCATTTCGTATAATTGTAGCACTGATTCTCCTCTATCAACAATTGGGTGTTGCCTCTCTCATTGGTGCATTGTTGTTGGTCCTTATGTTCCCTTTACAGGTCCACGTACCTTCTATAACTCCTCATGTTTCTCCTTTGTATTTCATATTGCTCTCCACTGTTGACTTGTTC
>NW_010944532.1:0-260 GCF_000633955.1 Camelina sativa
GACTCGAAACTGGTGGTTGGTTACCTTACGACAGGGATAGGAGACTCCCATCCTCTGTCCTTCCTGGTACGTCTGTGCCATGGCTTCATTACGAGGGACTGGATAGTCCGTTTTCGTCACGTGTATAGGGAAGCTAATCATCTTGCTGATGGGTTAGCTACTTATGCGTTTTCTCTTCCTTTAGGCTTTCATGTTTTTAACACGGTCCCAGAGTCTGTTGATGGGCTGCTACGTGCGGATGCTGCTGGTCATTTGTGCCT
>NW_010944533.1:0-260 GCF_000633955.1 Camelina sativa
TGCTAAATAGTCAGGAAAATAAGAGAAAAATGCATATAGGACTGTTCACTGCCTTTTACGCGAGGGCTTAAACATCTCTCAAGTAGCGACTACATGTGTACAAAATACAACTCGACGAATTGGTCCTTTTCTATTCTTTGTTTTGCTATATCTTTTGTATTATCGGGTGGGTAATAATATAAAAGGAAACATTACATTAAAAAGTGTCCCTATTATTTAGGGATAAGTGTCGTGTTCTCTTAATAAAAAGACAAAAAAAA
>NW_010944534.1:0-260 GCF_000633955.1 Camelina sativa
AATGAAAGAAGCAACGGTGTTGGTTCTGTGATCAGAAGGGATCAATATAACCTCCCTAGCTTTCAGACCAAATACGAGGAAGCAATATTTTTTGTGATAAAATCTTATAGCGAAGACGACATACACAAGAGCATCAAGTACAATGTCTGGTCTAGTACTCTCAATGGGAACAAGAAGTTAGACAGTGCGTATCAAGAATCTCAGAAGAAGATTGCAGAGAAAAGTGTAAAGTGCCCGGTTTTCCTATTCTTCTCGGTATG
>NW_010944535.1:0-260 GCF_000633955.1 Camelina sativa
AGGACCATCACCGGAGTGACGTGTAAGGTCGCAGGTTTCTGTTTACTCTGCACCCGACAACTCATAAGAGAATCCGAACAGACCCTATTACACATATCTCTCTATTTATGACGTCAGTAAACCCAAACTAGTATATATGGCTTCGTTTTTTTCTCTAAAATTATTATTATACATTCCTTTGTATTGTAGTAGTAGTTGGATGGTTTTATATTCTTTGACACAAGACAAAGCCTGTCGAATGTTGTATGCCCCCTCTCAAT
>NW_010944536.1:0-260 GCF_000633955.1 Camelina sativa
GAATGTTCACAGGACGAAAACAGAGAGGAGGAAGATGGTGAGCATGATGGTAAAGCTGAGAGTGAAGGGGAGGCGGAGGGAATGGATCCACATCTCCTTGAAGGAGACATTGAGTTGGTTCCGCAGTCAGAACGTGTTCTCTTGTCTGTCAGACCCCTTTCAAAGCATGTAGCAGCAGTTTTACCCGATGAGAGGACTAAAGATTCCCGAGTTTTCTATGGGAATGACGACTTTTATGTTCTTTTTAGGCTTCACCAAGT
>NW_010944537.1:0-260 GCF_000633955.1 Camelina sativa
ATTAGTGAGGATAGACTGAAATAGGTCGGTGGACCAAATCAAAGAGGTCCATGTCTTCACAAAACATAATTAGTAGACTGTTTTCTTTTATAAAATCGAGTAATCAAATTATTTAGACAGCTCCATGCTTCTTTTTTTTTTGGTAACACTAACAAGTAACAACCCATTTTAAAACTTGTTTATCAAACCCCAAAAGAAAATGTTGAAGTTTAGTTGAAACCTCTCAGTAATATCAAGTTCTTCTGTAGTCAATTTTGTCT
>NW_010944538.1:0-260 GCF_000633955.1 Camelina sativa
AGACAAAGACTACAGCCTCGTTCAGAGAAAATGGTTTTGCAGTTTCCTTTGAAAAGATGGTCCGGAACTGAAATACAAAAATAGTGATGGAATCAAAACAAATCCATAGCAATGTTGTATGTGGAATGGAAACAATCATATATCTGTCTATTACCGTTAAGGTGTTCCCGAACAGATTCGAAGGATTTACAGTGCTTCAGGCAAACCCCACACCGAGGCTGATGAACTGAATGGTACGAAACCTTCATGTGCTCGACGAG
>NW_010944539.1:0-260 GCF_000633955.1 Camelina sativa
TTTACCCATCTGATTTCTTCCCTGGCAGAAGCCCTCTCAACCATTTGAGACCGCAAAAGATTTATATTTTCAAATGCCAAGTTGAGCCTCTCATCTTCCAGTTTTCTAATTGCCCCAACCAAAGATGAAACATCGAAGTCACAATCGGAAAGGCATCTCTGCTGCTCCAGTTCCTCAGAAAACAATTTCGCTCTCTTCTCAGCTTCTTTGATTTTCATTTCTAGCTCGGAGTCCATATCGTCTTCCATACACTTATACAC
>NW_010944540.1:0-260 GCF_000633955.1 Camelina sativa
GCTTCTGAAGGAGAATTCGCAGCTACTTCGAGCAACGGTGGAGATGACATGAGGCCTCCGGGGGTTAAAGCTGCCAAGAAAAAAGGAAAAAAACCAGCAGTTAGTAGTGATGTTCCGGATGGTTCTGTCGATAAGTTGGATAAGATAATCGCAATGAAGGATCAAGAACAGGCGGCCAAACTTCATCATGGCAAAATGAGATTGTTAGACAGCCTACTTAACAAGAGTGAACTAACACCCGCTGAAGTACTACTTAGAGA
>NW_010944541.1:0-260 GCF_000633955.1 Camelina sativa
CTGTCCCAAAGTGCATTGAGCTTGATTTGAGCTGATGAAGTAGTGATATCCTGGTTCTGTGAAGGTTACTACATCGTGTCCTGTGTTGTAAACAGCTTTAGGAGAAGAGGAGTCGCAAAGATCGTATTCTAAAGCGTCGGAGACTAGGGTAACGTCATTGAAGGTGGGATTGTATTCGAAGAACAAAGAATCTCCCACGTGGAAGAATTCCTGACCCTCGGTCCAATCATAGACGTCTTTGTTGGCAATCCATCCATCGG
>NW_010944542.1:0-260 GCF_000633955.1 Camelina sativa
ATATGAAATATATGTTACCTTAACACGAGAGAACAACAATACAAGACTGTAGGTGTTAGCAATCGCCTCATAATTGTCTGGTGTATTTGCCGGAGATATGGACTGCGCCCAGATTGATGAAAGCAAAAGACCTATCTGGTGACTACTTAGCCTTATATAAACAGCATCCTGAGGAGCATATACGAAATAAAATTAGAGTGGGGATTGATCCAACGTGTACCTAAGAACTGTAAGCATGTATATAATTAAAAGCGTAGTTA
>NW_010944543.1:0-260 GCF_000633955.1 Camelina sativa
ACATAGCGTATAGCTTCGTCGAGCATTGAAGCTGTATCCATCTTGGTGCCACCTGGCACTAGTCTCTGGAGAATTCTGATCCTCTCACTGATTCTCTCACGGCGGTGTCTAGCAGCCACGCTCTGAGGGTCGTCGGAGATCCTGACGTTACGGCGTTTGGGTTTCTTGACGCTTGCTGGGTCTATGTCGACCGGCTGCATGGCTGCGATCTTGTACATCATCTCCTTCATAGCATCGAGTTCTTCTAGAGGCTCTTCTTC
>NW_010944544.1:0-260 GCF_000633955.1 Camelina sativa
AATACCAACAACCAATCACTCTTCTCTTAAAGTTGTTGTGTACAGACTCCTGCCAAGATTTCAGCCGGTTGTCACCTGTCTCCTTGCTGAAAAAAACGTTTCGGACCTTTGATGGAGATAGACAGCGACTTGCATCTACAGACTTTGAAGCCAAGGTTGCTCCTTTAACAAACTGAGTAGTTGTACTAGAATCACTTCCATGGTAACCCAAATCCCATATGACATTACATGTTCTACCAGTTGTCAGAATCTTGTCAAGA
>NW_010944545.1:0-260 GCF_000633955.1 Camelina sativa
GTACGCTGATGTGGTCAAGAAAGGTTATGCTGCAAGATTTGCTTTTGCAGCTGCTGTTTATGGTGAAACCTCAGAAGCACTTTTCTGGTTGCAACTGCCTCAAGCCATTCGCCATCTGATGAACAAGCTGACGAAAAGGTCTCCGCAAAAACTCCCTTCCCCTGCTTCAGGAGTTGATGAAGCAACTATGCTGAGTAAGATATCATCTACTGGTGTATGGGCACCTGAAGCCAGGAAGGTAGATTCCATGTTCAGTTTCA
>NW_010944546.1:0-260 GCF_000633955.1 Camelina sativa
CTCGTGCGCCTCTTTTGGCTGTGTGTTTTCGACGCGCCTAGTGAAGTAGGCTCTTTCTTCTTCCAAAACTTACTAGGTCCACACGTGAACGCACTAACGTGTCAACAAGCACCTGTGTTACGAACGTTTCTGGTCTCCCTCGGTGTAGACGCCGAGCTGTGCATCGTACGTGCTGCTTCTTACGCCTTGTCCAAATGGATGATCTCCAAGGAGGTGGGACTTGGGAATCTCGGGTTGAAACAGTTCAGCAGCAGCCTCAT
>NW_010944547.1:0-260 GCF_000633955.1 Camelina sativa
AACTGATCTTTCGTGATCTCCACATTAGTTTTCACATCTTGCCATAGATCATTACTAAAAGAATTATGAGAGGATTCATCTTGAGCTGATCCAGATGATGATGAAGGGAGTCCATCACAAAGCTTCAACATATCATGAGGCACAGGGTAACCATTGTGTAACATCCATCTCACAGGAAGCTGCTCTACTGTTATATCACCATCTGGTTTCACTATGCCTTCAAGAATATCTATATAATGATCAGGAGGATTGACACGATC
>NW_010944548.1:0-260 GCF_000633955.1 Camelina sativa
CCTTCAAATGTTTTGAGGCATGAACCATCAGATATAGCCCATATTTTTACTGTCTTATCACCTGACGCTGTGATTACGCACTGATCAACAGTTGAGAACTCAACAGAAAAAATCCGCCTCTTATGTCCTCTAAGTGTAACAACATGCACCAAGTCTGGTAGTCTCCATATGCTAGCCGTACGATCCTGCAAGACAGAAACTAACAGTCAGCGCTCAATGCATCTTCATTTAATAGGAGAGAAAGAAAGATATATTTCTCA
>NW_010944549.1:0-260 GCF_000633955.1 Camelina sativa
CTAAAAAATCGATTAACGAATCACTCAAAAAATCCAATCCAATCCTACTCGCAAACAACTGCTTTCTTCCCCCAAACTGATTCCACTAAAGAATCGTCCACGAACAAAACTGTTCTAATCGCTTCCATTTTCCTTGAATTTAGCAGCGAGCGAGTGAGAGAGAGAGAGAGAGAAAAACAAATTACCTAAAGATTCGGCTGTTTCCGTTGACGGAACGCAGCTTAGTGATGAAACGGCCGCGTTTGAAAGGAGGAATCATA
>NW_010944550.1:0-260 GCF_000633955.1 Camelina sativa
CGACCAATAATTATGAGATGTTTATGTGATAGAACATAAACAGGACATAGAAAAACATTGATATATATGTGATGGTTATGAGATGGAAAAACATTGATATATGTGATGGGATGAGTATTTGTCTTTGCTCATAACAAAACAAATGATCATTTTTGTGTCTAAGCCCATTAAAATCAAATGGAATACTAAATTGGTATAGTTTTGATTATGAATTTTAATAATATTCCTAAAAATTGGTTTACAAAGATAATCCGTATATA
>NW_010944551.1:0-260 GCF_000633955.1 Camelina sativa
AATATAGTCATATAAGGAAATATTTTTTAGTGATTAACGATATTTCTGTTTTCGAAATCAATTATAATACTAACAGTTAGGTGAAAAGTTGCTATAGTATATTTGGCAAATATATGATATCTTTATAACTAATTTATATTTTAGGATTTTGTTTGTTTAGCATATAAATTAATGAGATTTCCGATGGATGACTAAAATTTTGGAACAATTTGGTAATCAGATATTATTCTATAATAATTTTCTAAAATTGAAGCGTCATT
>NW_010944552.1:0-260 GCF_000633955.1 Camelina sativa
AAAAATGACTTTAAGATTTTTTAAAATTACCATTACAAATATTAGAGCGATTCTCTTTGTTACATATGCCTTCATTTGCAAAGGTAGAAGATGGTGTACTATAATCTACACCTAAATCACAAAATAAAAAATATTATTGGATTTAGTTTGTGAAGTAAATATAGTTTATATATTGAATAAATAAAAATGTAAATAAGAAATTCAGATGAACAATACCAGAAGGTGTGTTACTTGTACTTGGAGAAGAAAGTCCGTGAGAA
>NW_010944553.1:0-260 GCF_000633955.1 Camelina sativa
TCAGGGACGAGTTGAAGCTAATGGTACAAGAGATAGTACATTGGAAATTCTTGTGGGAGACAATGGATGGGTTGATCACCGTGAAAATGGGATCTTGTACTCTTTTGATGCTACGAAGTGCATGTTCTCGTGGGGTAACCTCTCAGAAAAGCTTCGTATGGGTAACATGGCCTGTGAAAATGAAGTTGTGGTGGATCTGTTTGCTGGAATTGGATATTTCGTTCTCCCATTCCTTGTGAGGTAGGCCATTATCCAAAAAA
>NW_010944554.1:0-260 GCF_000633955.1 Camelina sativa
TGATAGATTCTAGATAGTTCTATCGTTATCGCTGAATAATACCTTTGTATTCAAAGAGAATTGTGAAATCGATTACAAAGTTTATGAGAAGAGAATCAAATGAGAAAGAATAACAAATCAATACTCAATCTGAGAAGCGAGATCAACATAGATCTCTACCGAGCACATCACTCGGGACTCAAGCACATCGCAAGAGAATTACAATCCAGATTAAGCATTCAGAGAAATGAAAGAGATACAACGGCTCTTATACTTTCGAA
>NW_010944555.1:0-260 GCF_000633955.1 Camelina sativa
TACATTGAGGTTACCGGATCATGTAAAGATTAAGGTTACGAGAAGATATAACAATAATCAAACAGAGAGTTGTATTTCGTTTGGTGAGCTTATGAGAAACAAAGGAGGCCGGTTTGGTGAAGTTTCTGGTCAATCACTTGTACCGGAATCAGGAAGTTAAAAAAAGATTAACAGTTTTTGTCGTTTTTAAAAAAAAAATTAACTAGTTCATTATTTTGTTGTTGTTTTTTGTATTTCTTAATTAGATAGGTTTTTTTTTT
>NW_010944556.1:0-260 GCF_000633955.1 Camelina sativa
AAAATATGAAGCTATGACTATGAACTATGCTAGTCAAATGAACCAGAAGTCTTCAACCTATAAGAACGCCCAATGACAGTCATCTTAAATATGTCTCACAAGTGCAAAGTGGTTATACAGGTCCTCTCAACTTTAGAAATATATGAAAGAGATGTCTCACCCTGATGGCGACCCAAAAAGCGGCCGTGAGGCCTTTCATCACCATAATTAGGCCTCCCACCCATTTCACGATCATATCCTCCACCATATTCATATCCAAA
>NW_010944557.1:0-260 GCF_000633955.1 Camelina sativa
AGAAGTCACATTTTCGTCTTTGTTGAAAAGTCTCTGTTGTTTAATTTCCCAGTCAATGTCCCAGAGAGGTCTCCCAAGAGTTACGCAACTAAACTCTGTGTATATTAATTGATTTTTGGAGTGTTAACTAAGTCATTTTTGTTTTGTTTTGTTTTGAAGAAAAGGGCTATTTGATTTTGATGGATAAGATTTTTTTGATTTCTTGATAACGTTTTCAGGTTTTGAAAGATGGTTTCACATGAAGAGAACACAAGTATTGT
>NW_010944558.1:0-260 GCF_000633955.1 Camelina sativa
CACGCCAACCTAGTGGTACCCGCGTTTAAAACTGAGAAAGATCCCAAAACGCAGACACAGAATGGTCAAAGTAGCGTTTGGCGTTTCAGCGGAAGCGATAAAGCAGCGAAAGCCTCAACCGTAACGCTGAGAGGTGTCATCTACATGCTCTTCGGCAACTGCAACAAAGACGTCAAAAAGACTATTTTACCCCTCGGCCACGGTGACCCTTCCGTCTACCCTTGCTACCGCACCTGTATCGAAGCCGAAGACGCCGTCGT
>NW_010944559.1:0-260 GCF_000633955.1 Camelina sativa
AACTTTACTGAATAGAGAATAGGGCAAGGTTCGCAAGTAGCTACCAACTTTCGAATATAATGTTACCATAATCTCCACAAGCATAACTGTAATAAACTTCCCTTTTCATGTAGTGCACTGTGTTAACCACCACTGCTAATTTCTTTGAAGTTTTTTGTACCCTCTGAATAAATGCAATACAGACCTAGGGAATAAATCTGGTAGTGCATTTTCACGTCATATGTCCTTTTACTTACAGATTCTAAAGAAGGAAATCAGCA
>NW_010944560.1:0-260 GCF_000633955.1 Camelina sativa
TTCCTTAGCGTCAACCTCTGAATCCCTTGGCAAATTCGATATTTCTGGAATTCTCACTCAGTCACTATGTTTGTAACTTTATCCGCGCGAAAGTAGCAGAGACTGAGAGAGAAATGATTGAGCTACGGATTGGTGCGTGAGTGTGAAAGTTGCTTTTATTCGGATAAATGAAAACGTAAATTTGAGTTATTTTTATTAATATTTGTGCAAAAATAATGAAAATAGAGATGAAAACCTAAATAATAGAAGAAGAAAACGCA
>NW_010944561.1:0-260 GCF_000633955.1 Camelina sativa
GCTCTGTTAACTCTCTCATCAACCTTGTCTACGTCATAAGCCTTCTCGGCTGCTCTCCGTGCCTCCTGTGAATTTACAAAAGTTTATGGCTTAATGCTACTTGTATACAAAGACTTGCTCTCTCTTATTATAAATTGGGAGGGACAGACAAACCTGGACTGCATTAAGCACTTTGGAATGGTTGACTGCAACAGGAGATATGGGAAAAGTTGTATTTTGTGTGCTTGGAATGTCGAGGATCCCATTTTGCCAATGGCCCG
>NW_010944562.1:0-260 GCF_000633955.1 Camelina sativa
TCAGAGAATATCAGCAAAAGGTGTTGGCACGCATGAAGTTCATCAATCTTGTCCAGATCTGTGGCTTGTTCTGATGAAAGATCCCACCACGCTTGAAAATATGACCTGTGGAGAAGGATTCAGGTCAAACTTTATAGTGATAAACAATGCCAAGCTTTGGAATGATGAACAATAGGAGAATCGTTTACCATCTCCAGCCCGGATTAGCCTCAGGAGGACTACTAATTTTAGAACACAAAGATTTGATGAGCTTGTAATCG
>NW_010944563.1:0-260 GCF_000633955.1 Camelina sativa
TGAATAGGTGATGTTGTCTCCAATGGTTTCCCAAATGGCATAGAGCTTCTCTCTTGGTATCATCAAGCTCCTATTATTACCAACTTCAAAACCAAACACATTTGCTATCTTCTTCAAAGAAAGCTCATAGTTCTTCCCCTTGATTGTGAAAGCAATATGACCAGCTCCAAACTCATCATCCTTCCTTGCATATGTGTGCAGCTTGACTGGGGCAGAAACTCACAACTTTCTTCTTTATACCCCTCCATGCAAAGCCCCAT
>NW_010944564.1:0-260 GCF_000633955.1 Camelina sativa
CAAAAGATTCAAGTCACTTCAAAAACAGCCTCTCCCAAAACGAATACTCTCTATCCTCCAAGCCGTTTTCCCAATCTTCGGTTGGTGCAGAAACTATAAACTCACCATGTTCAAGAACGACCTCATGGCTGGTTTAACCCTCGCTAGCCTCTGCATTCCTCAGGTACACAAACTTAAAAATAATATCTTGATCTATTTAGATCCCTTAGCTTCAAGAATTCTAAAATTCTAAAATTTTCTTCATAAAAAAAAAAAAAAAA
>NW_010944565.1:0-260 GCF_000633955.1 Camelina sativa
CAACAAAATGAAAAACTCTTAAGGCTAGCGAAATCAACCAGAAAATCTATAATGGAAAAAAAAATTCAAAGCCAATAATGGTTGGGAAAACTTTCTCTTTTGGAGAACTAAAACTCTCTTATGCCTACTAAATTGCAAAACAGTATGTTCAAGAACTTGGGTAGCATTTTACATCGTATAATCAGTTATATAAATTAAAATATAATATACTGTAAAAAATATTTTAAAAGTATACTGTTTTAATATTTTTTAAAGGTAAA
>NW_010944566.1:0-260 GCF_000633955.1 Camelina sativa
AATCGGGATCCTTCGACACTCATCAAGTGTCTTTAACGTTTTAGTAAATATATCTGCAAGAGCAGTGGAGATGATTTATTTTCGACTGAATATCTCCTTAATGAATCATGATAAAGAGAAGTTCAGGTAGCATGCTAATCCATCTCAGTCATTGGAATTGTATTTTTTTATAACTTCAGTCCAGATAGTGAAAATTACCAAAAAGTTGTTAACTAAGAGTTAAGACGCCAAACCACTATGGTAGAACACACCCCATCAAA
>NW_010944567.1:0-260 GCF_000633955.1 Camelina sativa
AAAAAAAAAATCGAATAAGCAAAGATTTATTATATAGTAAGAAAAAAAATAAAGGATAATGAACTTCGCGTCAATTACCTGATTGTAGTGAACTAACATATCTGACAAATGGTCTACTCCACGGTATTTGATAGGCTGAGGCTTGGGTTGCTGAGAATAGCAATTGTGAGATGTGAGCCTAAGTTTGGATGCATCGTCAAGAGCAAGTTTCTCAGCCACTCTTTCCACGACATCGTCATAAGTGTGCAGCTTCGACCTAA
>NW_010944568.1:0-260 GCF_000633955.1 Camelina sativa
GGTTTCTATTTAATTCTTGAGATACGGTTGTTGGAGAAAAGTAGATAATTGAGATTTTATATTCAAATGCTAGAAAATGCTTGGTTGATAAGATCATGTACTCCTCTGCAGGAAGATGTCATGATTAGAATATATGCTAACTGGTGCTACTGAACAAAACCTGTTTGCATTATGTGAGAAAAAGAGGGATGGTCACACCACTAAGCTTCACAACTTTGGAGTGTCTTTGCAGCTTCAGTTGTAAGTTTCTTCTTCTTTTT
>NW_010944569.1:0-260 GCF_000633955.1 Camelina sativa
CATGTATTCTTCAAAGTTGGGTTTGTAATCACTTTTGTACCACTTTGCCTCTTTCAAAAACGTTTAACACATATCTGCCCACTAGAGAGACACAATAAATTTATAAAGATATTCAGAGAATAAATATATAAAGATTCATACAATTGAAAATATTATTTCACAAAAGTAAAAAGAACCCTCCTAACTTGAACCAGAGTTCTTGATTAACCCAAAAGCAACCAACTTTGGGCATGTTCTTTTCATCCAAATGAGCATCAATT
>NW_010944570.1:0-260 GCF_000633955.1 Camelina sativa
TGTAAAGATGAGAACTTGTTTCTCAAGCATCAAAGGTAACTACGGTTTTAACTATAGTCAAAGTAAAGATGGGTTGAGTTACTTTTGGGACCACAAAGAGGAGCATTTGGTTAGCTGGCCAAGAAGGACAATTTGTCTCCTTGTAGAGGAGTGTGTTGTAGAAGCACTAGGGTTTCTGGGGTTTGTCTCTCATATAAAGAGACAAGAAGACACAAGGAAAAGTGTGTCGCCAAGCCAAGCGGCCGTAAGAAGGGAGAGAG
>NW_010944571.1:0-260 GCF_000633955.1 Camelina sativa
TTTTTTGTGTTTTAATTGTCAAAATGTGTGACAATCCAATACATTTATCTAATTGTAAGACTTAGGGAGGAATTTGGAGTGTTTAGACAACAATTATACCCATTTTGTCCCGAAACAAGCTTAAAACAAGAAAACAGGCTAAAACCGAGAAAACATTAATTCGAAGCAGTAAACAGCATTGTTACTGTTCCTAGGGTCAAAATATGTAATAAACCAATGCATTAGACTAATTGTAAGAGCTCGGGATGAATTTGGAGTGT
>NW_010944572.1:0-260 GCF_000633955.1 Camelina sativa
TCACAGGCTTCAAATCTCAGCACCCAGATGGCAAGAGACTGTTATCCTAGTACAGAGGGGACTTTCATTCCAGGGGAATCTAAGGCTTATGGACAACCCTTACAAGCTGCAGATGAAAGTGGTCTTGACTCGAGAGGTGGGTCTCCAAAGCTTCCTGAGTCGGGTTCATCCAGTGGGCTTCCACAGTCGTCAGCTGCAAATAGCAAAGGGAAAAAGCAGAAGGCCAAAACTTCACAAGGTCCCGGTCTGTCATCTACATC
>NW_010944573.1:0-260 GCF_000633955.1 Camelina sativa
TCTATCCACAAATATTCTTGTTATCCTAATTTCTAAATCACAAACCCTAATCTACAATATTTCTCAAGAAAATAAAAAACTTTCCAAAAATAGCAGTTTTTAAGAAAATTATTTATAAATACAACATATTCATGAAAAATTCTTAAAGAATACTCATCTATCCAAAAATATTCTTTTTATCCTAATTTATAAATCACAAACCCTAATCTACAGTATTTCTCAAGAAAATGAAAACTTTCCAAAAATAGCAGTTTTTAAGA
>NW_010944574.1:0-260 GCF_000633955.1 Camelina sativa
CAGGGAAGCAAGGGAGTCTAATTAGAAGAAGAAAAGAAGATTCGCAGTCCAACTCGACCCCCCCCCACTCGACCATGCACTCGACCGAGTGCCAGTCGATTGCCATCGACGAGTTGCCTCAATCTCCCCCTCAAAGTCACCAACCAGACCTCAACTACACTTATGAGAGCATGAATGAGGATTTGGACAGCTTCTTCCAGAATCCATGAGGTGCCACTATCACCTTCCTTGTAAATATCATTGCATTTGATGTTGTGTTT
>NW_010944575.1:0-260 GCF_000633955.1 Camelina sativa
AAAGCAGATTCGGTATGGTGAAAGAAGAAGCTAAGAAGAAAAAGAAGAACCATGAGTACAGAAATTGAAGAACCGTTCTTTTCCATCTCTTCTCAATATGTTTTGTCTTTGCCTCTTGGTAAAAAAAGTGAATGTTTATAAGACGTCAAGACAGATCAAAGTTCTCCACTCAAAAAAATAATAATAATAAAAAAAAGAAACAACTGAAATAATTTCTCAGCCATTCAATTTCAATAATTGACCCTTTTGCTTTTCCGTGA
>NW_010944576.1:0-260 GCF_000633955.1 Camelina sativa
CTATGTTTTGGAACGGAATATTTTTACTCACAAGTCTTATCAACACCCTTGAATTTGATGTCATTGAAAATATTCTATCTATCGGCTTCGAGTCTCTCGCTTGTGGACACTTTTAACGTCAATTTTTGCCAGACATAGCGATGCGGCACATGTGAAATGTGAAGACTTGTACTACATAGAATAGAACATATGTCAGATAGAGAATCCGAGTTCTGTCACATCTATGGTTATATAACGCAAACACAATACCGAATAAATTC
>NW_010944577.1:0-260 GCF_000633955.1 Camelina sativa
CCGAGAATTAACTGATGGTTGGTCTTAAAAATCGTTGAGATCACACTTTGGTAATGAACGTCGTCGTTTTTGGGATCAAATGACAACGTCTTTACATTTCTCTGCTGCTCTTGAATTTGCCCTAGTCTTTGAACCCTACCCTTTCTTGCACCGTAAGAAACCCGTCCAGCCGCACCTTCAACAAACGTTTGAGAGACGCAATCGCTAGAATTCAGCGACTGGTGAACGCAGTTGCTAAGCTCGTCGTCCATGAGCTGCCA
>NW_010944578.1:0-260 GCF_000633955.1 Camelina sativa
TTTTTTTTTTTATAAGTGCAACTCTCTACTGCTCTCTCTTACTCTGCCGGCGTCGTCACAACTCTCTCGGCCTCCCCATCACTACTACGGTCTCAACTGCCGGCGGCGCCACGACCACCACAACTCTCAACCAATCCATCTCTACCACAAGTAACGAACCTTCTCCGTCACCATCATCTAACATCGATTCTTTATCCAATCCTCTTTGCACATGCGTTCTTCAAACTCCAAACAAAACCCATTTTCACCATGAACCATCT
>NW_010944579.1:0-260 GCF_000633955.1 Camelina sativa
TCTGCTTCAGTACTACCCGTCTCTTTGGTGTCTTGCTTTTCATCATCTTTGGCATTGTCATCGTCTTTGGATTCCACATCCTTCATTACAGTATCTTCCACTGAAACACCATCATCAGTTTGCTCCTTCTTTCCATCTGCATCTTCGTCCATGTTGGTAGCCTCTGCTTGTCCCTCATCTTTTGTGACCTTAGCATCTTCGTCCACTTTTTCAGTCTCAGCATTGTCTCCATTGCTCTTAACCTCTGACTCTTTATCTTC
>NW_010944580.1:0-260 GCF_000633955.1 Camelina sativa
AGCCTTGGCATGACATACCAACTTTGAGGACAACGGTCTGCATTTATGAGACGATTTGATCCGACAATGTTAGAACCATATATATGTACTAGTTACCGGACCAGTCCGGTCCAAAGATATCAACAGCTAATTTTATCACACTAATGAACAATTATCGTTTGCGTTCAAGCTTAATTATCACCTTTTTAACCAATATTTTTAAATGACGCTAGCTAGGACATTCTAAATACAGCTGATAGAACCTAGACCAATCAATTAAT
>NW_010944581.1:0-260 GCF_000633955.1 Camelina sativa
AATTCTTCTAGTTACCTTTTTCCAGTTGATAAAGGACTGATCTTTGACACCTTGATTTCCAATAAGAAAATCAACAACAGCACCAGGCTTTACGATCATCGTAGTCGAAACATCTCATGAAAGAAAGATGGAAATGTTACAAAGAAGAATTCTAATTAATATCACACATTAAATTAAGAATATCATATTTTTCAAGAAAAGAAAATTACCAAGGTTGAGGGACAAGCCTCCCTGAGTAGTTCTGAAGCTTGAATGGAATC
>NW_010944582.1:0-260 GCF_000633955.1 Camelina sativa
TTCATGAACCACTCGAGGCAGCTCAAAGACGTGGTCTACAAACTAGAAGCTCGTGGTATGAATTCAGCTGAGATGCACGGAGATCTCGGGAAGCTAGGGAGATCAACAGTTCTAAAGAAGTTCAAGAACGGGGAAATTAAGGTACTAGTGACAAATGAGCTCTCTGCTAGGGGTCTTGATGTTGCTGAATGTGACCTGGTGGTGAATCTAGAGCTTCCAACGGATGCGGTTCACTATGCTCATAGAGCTGGGAGAACAGG
>NW_010944583.1:0-260 GCF_000633955.1 Camelina sativa
TTAAACTGAAAAAGCAAAAAAAGTAGGAAGACAACAAGAAAACTGTTGTTCAAGAAAAAATCAAACCGAAACATCATTCCGAAGAGGACCAAGAAAAGTGAGGAGACAAAGGTAAGGATTCCTTCCCATAAGAGCCATGACAACCAGTATGCAGAATCATAAACACCCATCATTGTCATTGCCTGCCGAAGTTTTAGCTCTTTCTCGGTAACAAGGGAACCGAGTTGGAGAACAAAACCAAACATGGAGAAAGCAAGAAA
>NW_010944584.1:0-260 GCF_000633955.1 Camelina sativa
AAGATCCAAGGAAAATGGCGTTGAGCCAGTTTGACAAACTGAGAGCCAAGGCTCCTCCAAGATTACCAAGCCCTGACTTATAAACCAGAAGCCAGCAGAGAGGAACGTGGAGACATAACACAAAACAAGAGGTGATGAGGAGAGGTGTGATCAAGGTCTGGTTTTGGAAGTAGTGAGTGAGCGGCTGTATAACGGCGTAAGCAAATTGTCCTGGGATGAGCCAAGCTGCATAATTTCCTGCCTCATGTGCGATTGAAGGG
>NW_010944585.1:0-260 GCF_000633955.1 Camelina sativa
AAGGAGAAGCCTTCTAAGGTGTTGGATTCGTCAATTTGGCCCATAATCTTCTTTCAAAAGAGGTGATTGCATGACCATGGCTGATCGAAGCCTGAGATTAGCTTTGTCTTGCTTGTTATGTGTTGTTTGTGGTGTTTTCTTGCTTCTAATGGTTTCTATAGGTTTCCTACAGTTTCATGTGGCTTTTGATAAAGTTTTGGACGGATTAGAGATGATAAAAAGATAGATTCGAGTCTCGGCTTCGAGCAGATCGCGTCTGC
>NW_010944586.1:0-260 GCF_000633955.1 Camelina sativa
GATAAGGTCACGTTTATCGGCGTTCTGTCTGCTTGCAGTCACTCAGGTTTCGTATCAGAGGCATACAAGCATATTGGATCAATGCATCGTGACTATGGCATTAAACCTGAAATAGAACACTACTCTTGTTTGGCTGATACACTTGGCCGTGCTGGATTTGTCAAAGAGGCTGAAAATTTGATCGAGTCAATGTCCATGGAAGCTTCAGCATCGATGTACAGAACTCTGCTTGCAGCTTGCCGAGTTAAAGGGGACACAGA
>NW_010944587.1:0-260 GCF_000633955.1 Camelina sativa
CAAGCACTTACTACCAAGATTCAATGGTTTTGATGAATAAAGGTGTAGAGTTGGAGCTAGTACGTATTCTAACAATCTACACAGCACTCGACTTTTCAGGAAACAAGTTTGAAGGAGAGATTCCAAAGTCTATCGGTCTAATGAAAGAGCTTCATGTGCTCAACTTGTCAAACAATGCTTTCACCGGCCAAATGCCTTCATCTATGGGGAACTTGACAGCTCTCGAGTCGCTAGACGTTTCCCTAAATAAGCTCTCAGGA
>NW_010944588.1:0-260 GCF_000633955.1 Camelina sativa
TATAGTAAAGACTCAAGCAACATTTACAAAATGTAGAACTTAACACTATAATCATCAGTTAATGATGGAGAATACCGAGATATCAATAACCAAGGGTTTAGAGGATAGCGCAAAACGTACAGTTCATAGGATGAGAAACCTTATATTACATAGAAGCACCAAAACAGAGATAATAAGTATATTATACACAATGAGTATACATGTAGAATGTACGACAATAATAATCAGTGTATGATGCACAATTTGAGAATGTCATTTTG
>NW_010944589.1:0-260 GCF_000633955.1 Camelina sativa
TATCTAGCCCTGAAGGAAGCTCAGGAGTTTGCACCCCAGAGGTATTCTTTTCTTTTTTACCCTAACAAAAAAAAAAGAGTGTGCTATGTATATATATAGACAGTTCTAAGTGACTTTGGTGACTTTGATGTCTATCTTTTCTAGAATTCATATGAATTGGAAAAAACAAGTGTGTCAGAGTCGCCTCATTATCAAGCCTTACTTCGTATGACTAGTGCTCCAAGAAAGAGGCTTCCTGGTGACATCAAGAGCTTTTCTCA
>NW_010944590.1:0-260 GCF_000633955.1 Camelina sativa
CTCACCTCAGTCATCATTTCAGCAAGTTGTCTTACTGTCACTTCATTGTTTGGGTTGCCTACATTGAAGATATGCCCATTGGCTCTCTCTGGGTTTTCCTGTTAAAATTCCCGCAAGCAAATTCAGATGCAACTTCTTTGGTAGCACTACAACTAACGAAATCGGCAATGAATGAAACTCACAATCATTAAAAGGACAGCTTCAATAGCATCTTTGATGTAGATGAAGGTTCTCTGTGATTCTCCACCATCCACAAGCTT
>NW_010944591.1:0-260 GCF_000633955.1 Camelina sativa
ATCACAACAAAGAACTTCTTAGTAGCTGTTAGAGAGCATCTGGAGAAACAAGGGGATACATCAGCTCCTATAATGAGCGGTGTGATCGCTTGCACTAAGAACCACACACTAAAGGAACTGATTTTGATGTTAGATGTCGAAAAGATCCATAGGATATATGTGGTGGATGATTCTGGTAACCTCGAAGGGCTCATCACTCTCAGAGACATCATCGCAAGACTTGTCCATGAGCCATCTGGCTATTTTGGGGATTTCTTTGA
>NW_010944592.1:0-260 GCF_000633955.1 Camelina sativa
ATGAGGACAAGACATGGAGGTTCCTGAAACAGCATTGTACAGAAGTCGTCTAGGATCAAACTGTTCGTTTGTTGGAGATACTGCGCCAGTGTAGGCAGCAATCACACTCACACCAGGAGCAGTTATGTCAGGCTTCAGAATCTCAGGAGCTACTGTGCTTGGACCTTTAGAAGAAAACGAAGCCATTACAGGTGCTGGTTTTAACCCCAAAGCTGTCCTCGAAGGAGTAATGTGCGCGATCGGGTTCCTACATCAACAAA
>NW_010944593.1:0-260 GCF_000633955.1 Camelina sativa
TTAATAAAGAAAAACCCTCAACTTTTCCCTCTGGGCCTCCAGCTAATCACAGATCCTGAAAAGAAACGAGCTGTTCTAGAGGCTTGGGCAGATCATCTCATTGATGAAAAACGTTTTGAAGATGCTGCCACTACGTACCTATGTTGCAGTAAACTGGAAAAGGCTTCTAAGGCATATCGTGAATGTGGTGATTGGAGTGGGGTACTCAGAGTTGGGGCGCTGATGAAATTAAGTAAAGATGAGATCTTGAAATTGGCATA
>NW_010944594.1:0-260 GCF_000633955.1 Camelina sativa
GCAACCAAGGGTACACAAACTCAACAACCGTGTCACCTCCCCTCTCAGACTTAAAAGAAAAATGCTTTGGTAGATTCTTCGTGAGATCCACCTCCACAAAAACTTTTGCCTCATCTAACGACTTACACGCCACAATATCAGAATGTAGCTTCTTTGGTGTCCCTAGTGGACTGGTGATTGCACTTAGTACCTTCCATGAGAAATAATTTGCCAGAACATTCTTAACGATTACCCATAAAGAGACTGTTTTCAGGTCTGCC
>NW_010944595.1:0-260 GCF_000633955.1 Camelina sativa
TCATCAACAACTCCGAATCCATACGCCGAACTCTTCGATTTCCGCCGCCGTCGCGGCGTCGAGCTAGGAACCGGATGCGGAGTCGCCGGTATGGCTTTTCATCTACTAGGTCTAACGGAGATCGTGCTCACAGACATCGCACCAGTCATGCCGGCGCTGAAACACAATCTGAAACGGAACAAAGCGGCGCTAGGTAAATCTCTAAAAACCTCGGTTGTTTATTGGAACAATAGAGACCAGATCTCGGCGTTGAATCCGCC
>NW_010944596.1:0-260 GCF_000633955.1 Camelina sativa
AAAGGCTCTACAAGCAGCTGAGAAAGCAAAGGAAAGACTGAGAAAACTGAAACCAGTTACCGAGACTGAAGAAGATTCACTTATGCCACTTCCATTAGAGACCAAATTTGGACTTTTGTTAGATCCAGACAACAATACTAACACCGTGTTACCACCATCAACAAGTGCAGCAGTAAAGCTTCAGGTTTCACCAGGAAAATATTAACATACCTTTATTGAAGCGAAGTAATTCATATAAAGAGAATCAACAATCACAAGCA
>NW_010944597.1:0-260 GCF_000633955.1 Camelina sativa
GTGTAGAGCATTCTCCATCGCCTTGTTTAATGGTGATTGAGCAGGAGGTTGAGAAGCTGCAAAAGACTGATAACATGCTGCTGAAAGAAGAGTATGGATGTCTGGGTGAAGAATATGCTATTGCCAATCCAGCTGAAACTACAACAAATCCACCCATCTCCGCTACTGAAAGTGATGTGATAGTTGATGAAAATGTACCTCTGAATGAAACAAGGTGTAGCAAATGTGAGGACGCTGTTGAGGGCAGTCAGCAGGAGAAC
>NW_010944598.1:0-260 GCF_000633955.1 Camelina sativa
TACACAGCTACGTGGCCAAAGGGAGTTAGGAAAATTGCAGCTGACTTACTTGTTAACCCTGCTCAAGTCAACATTGGGAACGTTGACGAGCTTGTGGCTAACAAGTCAATCACACAGGTTTGGCTTGACCTGATTCTATTGATTCTGCTGACCGTTTCAGGAAAATCAATCTGATTGTTGTGCTTTTTTGGACACAGCATATTGAAGTGGTAGCACCAATGGAGAAACAGAGGAGATTAGAGCAGATCTTGCGGTCTCAG
>NW_010944599.1:0-260 GCF_000633955.1 Camelina sativa
AACGAAGCGGAGAAGCTGGCTTTAGTGTCAGTAAGCTTACAAGGAGAAGCTCTGAGCTGGTTTAATTGGGAGGCTAACAGAAGACAATTCGAGAATTGGGAACAGTTTAAAGCTGCTCTGATGTTACGGTTTGGCAATCTGAAGATTCGAGGACCGAGTCAAAGCTTGTTTTGTATCAAACAAACAGGTTCGATTTCAGATTATGTGCAGAGGTTTGAAGATTTATCCTCACAAGTAACAGGATTAGATGATCAGAAATT
>NW_010944600.1:0-260 GCF_000633955.1 Camelina sativa
AAAAAAGTATCAAACTTTGTTTGGTTGTAAATTAGGGATTTACCAACAAATGAGTGGGGCCAATTTGGAATAAATAATAAGTTAGAGGATCAGTTTACAACTCCATTACTTTGAATTTGAAACATGATGGGTGGAGAAGACAAGACTGGCCAACTCATCCACTTCAATACTCCACATATTTACTGTAAACCATCCCACCACATATTAAACACACAACCATTGTTGTTCATGAACCCAAATCACAAGCATTGTTAGGTTTT
>NW_010944601.1:0-260 GCF_000633955.1 Camelina sativa
TAGAAAATATAGTCGCATTTAGGTCACAATATCGCCATAAATACCCATGCTAACACATGATTTAGATACTAACTTGCGACAACTTACCAACTCTCGATTTTTTTAATTCGAAATTTTACATTAGAGAATTGTTAACTTTATACATTTGTACTTTGATTTGATCAAACTCAGTCATAAAAACTTCATCAAAGTTTTAGATTTTAATGTTTAAACCAAAATTTTTGTAGTTTTAATAATTCTTAAGTGTTACATTTTCTTTG
>NW_010944602.1:0-260 GCF_000633955.1 Camelina sativa
ACAAAAATGCAAAGATCTCCAATATCTTCTGTGTAGATCATAGTCTTCTCATACTCGTCCGAACCCTCACCTGCTCTAAACACCATGAACTTTTCTGTTACATGTATCAGTGTATCGTTGTTATAATCCTCCACATCCTTACCATACCTGCAAAAACATCATTAGAGTCAATCAAGCCGAAAATTGGTACATACCAAAACTAGTTAATTAGAAACTATACCACTTGACGAGGAAAAGTTGGCCGGTGGGTGACTCCACAA
>NW_010944603.1:0-260 GCF_000633955.1 Camelina sativa
GATGGCTTTCAATTCCACTTGCGGATGTAGAGCCAGTAAACGCAGCAATTCTGAGCCGGTGTACCCAGTTCCGCCAACAATACCCACTTTGATCATTGCTTGTCCTTTTCAATGCCTTGATTCAATAAAAAAAGCCGCATAAAAATGCGGCTTTTGATTGTAACCCAGCAGGGAGGGTTGCTGGGGTATCTTCTGCAGTGTTGCCGAAGCGTGAATTAACGCTTGGAGAACTGCTTCCGACGACGGGCCTTGCGCAGACC
>NW_010944604.1:0-260 GCF_000633955.1 Camelina sativa
TTAACTTCATTGTTTAAATCATCTACCCAATGGTGTGGGGTTAGTCCCGAAGAAGAAATAGCAGAACCTACATTAGGTTGTTGGCGATAAGTGTCTTCTTCTTGAGGTAGAATCTGATTCCTTTCGGGTTTTACCCGTACTATTGATCCAGGTGTGTCTTTATCAGCAGTTTGTAACCACGCGGTTTCTAATCTTTGTTCTCGGATGATCGACTCTATCCTTTGCATTGGGAGTTTTGATCTGCTTTCCTCGCTGCTACC
>NW_010944605.1:0-260 GCF_000633955.1 Camelina sativa
TCTAACTTAACTTCATCACTCTCAGATCCAACTACAACCTCAACTTGTTCTGATTTCAACCTAGCTAAACCAAAATCAGATATCTTAGCAGAGAAGAAACGATCCAACAACACATTACTAGGTTTCAAATCACCATGAATCACAGAAGGAGTCAAACCATGTAAATGTTCAATCCCTTTAGCTATATCAACCGCAACAAGAAACCTTTGTTTCCATATCATAAGCTCAGGAGATCTACGGTGAAGCAGAGCGTCTTGGAG
>NW_010944606.1:0-260 GCF_000633955.1 Camelina sativa
AAAAAAAAAAAAATCTAGTAACTTTTCATTGGGCCACAAAGAATCAAGTAACTTATCAAACCAAAACAAACGTTTGCATGAATATATTAAATTTTTAAAATGTGATCCAATACTAAGCTAACTACGTAATATAACTAAACATTCAAACCAACGAATTCTATAACCACCGATACCGTCTAATCAGTACAAAACTATATAATACTTATTTGCAAGAAGATATTGGATCAGTAGAGAAAGGAGACGGCGACATGGAAAACGGC
>NW_010944607.1:0-260 GCF_000633955.1 Camelina sativa
TTCAAAGTCTCTGAGCGCCGTTCGTGCCAAATCTCGAAGCTTGGCATCATCTTTTTCACCGTTGGATAGAGCTTGTTTAAGCTCCGTCATCCGTCTGGCTTGTAAACTCATCCACTCGTTATAACAATCTTCTTGAACTTTTTCTATGTTTGAGCTCGGATTTTCCATATTTTTTTCGTTGAAGTTTTGTATTTTATGTTTTGGTTTCGTGCAGTATATATTGTTTGAGATTATGCACCAGTACCAAACTTGCAATATTT
>NW_010944608.1:0-260 GCF_000633955.1 Camelina sativa
ATACACAACAGAAACCAAGCATACACAACAGAGCAAAAACAATGAGAAGCATGAATAAATAACGTAGGAGCAATCTATGATCTAATGCCAAATTGGGAATCTGAATTCAACAACATACATAGTCAATTAACAAAGTGAAATCAATCTTATACTAGATTGTGAAGGAGACATAATTTATTTGAGATTTTTATTGTAATAACAAAAAGTCTGATGAGAATATTGAACATGTTTCCCCAGAGTATATTATCAGTTACAAAGCA
>NW_010944609.1:0-260 GCF_000633955.1 Camelina sativa
CAATGGGTTGTGGCAGGAGCTGATGATATGTATATCCGTGTATACAACTACAATACCATGGACAAGGTTAAAGTGTTTGAGGCTCATTCAGACTACATTAGGTGTGTGGCTGTTCATCCGACCCTTCCATATGTGCTGTCATCTTCTGATGATATGCTCATAAAGCTTTGGGACTGGGAAAAGGGTTGGGCTTGCACTCAGATATTCGAGGGACACTCGCACTATGTGATGCAAGTCACATTTAATCCAAAAGACACCAA
>NW_010944610.1:0-260 GCF_000633955.1 Camelina sativa
ATCCCTTCCATTTTGCGTTCTCTTGACTCTTCTACTGATATTGAAACGACTCTTGCTTCTCTCTGTCTCAACTTGAGCCCTAAAGAGCAAACCGTGCTTCTTAAAGAGCAGACTCGTTGGGACAGAGTGCTTCGCGTGTTTCGTTTTTTCCAATCTCACCAAGGTTATGTTCCAAATGTGATTCATTACAACATTGTGTTACGAGCTTTGGGGAGAGCTGGGAAATGGGATGAATTGAGGCTTTGTTGGATTGAGATGGC
>NW_010944611.1:0-260 GCF_000633955.1 Camelina sativa
TCAAGCGTTTTCTCCTTTTGGTTGTTCCTTTTTCCCCAATTCTTATTGCTATGTAAGCGAGTTTTGTTGCTGCTGTTGTTGTTGTGTATAAGCGCTGAAAGTATTTCCTCTCTTTGATGCAGATCGTCGTCGAGTAAGAGGCACTGGGATTGCTCCGTTGAAACTTATCTTCTCCTCTATCACCATCTGTTCTGGTATTTTTCTTCTTCGTCTTTTTTTCCCCTAATGACTTTATGAGATTTGCTATTGTTGGCGAGGTA
>NW_010944612.1:0-260 GCF_000633955.1 Camelina sativa
TTTGTCACCAGAAGGTTGATTGGACATGGGGAGGTTATTCTTGTGAGCGGTGTCCTGACTATATGGTTCATTCGAAATGTGAACGGGAAAGAACTCGAAGGATTACCTGAAGAAACAGAAGATATAGAGCCGTATGTGGTAATAGATGACAACACAATACAGCATTTTAGCCACAAAGAGCATTACCTAAGACTCCACGTTAATGCTGTTCTTTGTGACGACAACAAGCGGTGCAGGGCATGCACCCATCCCATCTGTCT
>NW_010944613.1:0-260 GCF_000633955.1 Camelina sativa
AGCAAGAGAAGTCAGAGTGGGGGAATCCCATTAATGTACGTTCTTCTGGTCGGACTAATCGGTCTAATCATGGGATACATTATGAAGAGCACATGATCTTATCCGTTTCGAAAACCCCACAAGTCTCAAAGTGCTTAAACAGCATCGACATAGAAAGAAAAAATTGTGTTGAGGAGGGAGGACACATCATCTTCTCTTCTGTCTTTATCGTCGTCTTCACATGAAAAATCTCAACTTAGAACGTTTAGAGGATTTTATTT
>NW_010944614.1:0-260 GCF_000633955.1 Camelina sativa
AGAGGTAGTCTACAAGGTAGCAACTTCAAAGGAAGTTGAGAATGACACAAGTTTTGAGGAACAACTTTTGGAAACAACATCTTCACAAGATTACCGAAATAAGGAGTATGAGCAAGCGAACCTTAAGGCACATGTGGAGATAAAACCAAGTTCAACACCATCTGATCTTGCTTCTAAGATCATCCCCATTAAGGCTAAGTTGATACCAAACAGTCTACATGGTATCCTAGTAAGTGAAACATATGATCTTGTTCGATATT
>NW_010944615.1:0-260 GCF_000633955.1 Camelina sativa
TCTGTTTGTAATAGAAGAAAACTATTAGAATGCTAAAATCATAAAAACTTAAGGATTAGTTCAAAAACGAACATAAACTACTTTTATGAAATAAACAAACATTAGTAGCTCATCCATACTATATTTTTAGAGACTTCCAGATTTATATCTGGTATGTTTTTTTTAATTGCTTCCATGACTAGCTTGTAATTCTGATCTGTAAAAGAACATTTATAGAATGCTAAAAACACAAAAACTTAAAGATTAGTTCAAAAACGAAC
>NW_010944616.1:0-260 GCF_000633955.1 Camelina sativa
GAAGTCTTCGACGTTAGTTTCAACTCCTTGATGGGTCATGTCCCTGATACGATCTCTTGCTTGTCGGAGATTGAGGTTTTGAATCTCGGCCACAACAAATTCTCCGGCGATCTTCCCGATTTGGTTTGCGCTTTGAGGAATCTGATAAACCTCACCGTTTCTTTCAATTTCTTCTCTGGGTTTAGCTCCCAGTGCTCGAGTCTTAGCGTCGGGTTTGATTTCACCGGGAATTGTATTCCCGGTAAAGGTTATCAGCGGTC
>NW_010944617.1:0-260 GCF_000633955.1 Camelina sativa
GATGAGTTATGTTGTTTTCAATTGTAGATTGCATTAGGCGGTCGATACTCGCGGGATTACTTCAACCGACTAGGTGAACTAAGGCACATCCGGCGGTTGCGGTTTTGGCCAATCAGCAAAGTCTTAAAGGAGAAGTATGATTTCAGCGAGCAGGACGCAAAAGCCATGGCAGATTTCTTAATCCCGATTCTTGAATTTGTGCCTGAGAAGAGACCGACAGCCGCCCAATGCCTAACACACCCATGGTTCAGTCCAGGCCC
>NW_010944618.1:0-260 GCF_000633955.1 Camelina sativa
GTAAGCCGATCAAATGGTTTAGGAAGCTTGACGAGGTTACGCCTAAACCATCTTGTTGCTAATGTGAATGAAATAATCATCAAAATGACCATCAAGATCCCTGTTATCCCTTCAGGACCCTTAACGAGGTCGAAGTATGTTGGTTTTTTCGTTTGAAAGTAATGAAACAGATACCGATTGTAATCGTATTCGGTGGCTCTAACGATTCTAGGGAAATCACAAGCAAGATGGTTTCCAACGTGAAGGATCACACCTACTAC
>NW_010944619.1:0-260 GCF_000633955.1 Camelina sativa
AGCTTCCTAATCGATTTTGAGAAATGGAAAGCTTAGAAATGAGAGAAAGTGTGCGTTTGGATTTGGTGTAGCTTTCTACATAACAGTTTTTGACTTGTCTAGCTAGTATTCCTCTTCTTTTCGTAAGACTATATTATTTGATTCAGTAATCAGTTATTATCAAAATGAAATATGTTTAGGAGCTCAACAAGACAACAATAATCAAATTCCTTGTTTAAACGAAATATTAACAGGCCTAGTTGGGCCTTGACACTGCAAAG
>NW_010944620.1:0-260 GCF_000633955.1 Camelina sativa
ACTTACACCTTTCACCTGAATGTCGACATCTAATATCAAGGATTTTCATGGCTGATCCTGCAACAGTAAGTTCTACTCTTTTGAATTGACTCTGTTCTTAAAAGCACCTTGGTCGAGTGAAACAAAATTTGATTCTTTTGTTTTTTATGTTTTTTCTTTCTCTGATTCTTGAAGGTTTTTGATTTTGCAATTTTAATCAATGTTCCTTCACTGTGTTCTTTCAGTATGGTGAGACTCCATTGCACATGGCAGCCAAGAAT
>NW_010944621.1:0-260 GCF_000633955.1 Camelina sativa
AGGTTGAAAGGTCAAGATCCCTTGGAAGTGATGGCTGCTAAAGAGAAAATAGATGCTGCGGCTACTGAAGCTTTAGATCCACATGTCCGAAAGATTAGAGATGAGAAGTATGGTTGGAAATATGGTTGTGGGGCCAAGGGTTGCACAAAGCTGTTTCATGCTGCTGAATTTGTGTACAAACATCTCAAGCTGAAACACACTGAGCTTGTCACAGAGCTGACTACCAAAGTTCGGGAAGAACTGTATTTTCAGAACTATAT
>NW_010944622.1:0-260 GCF_000633955.1 Camelina sativa
ACATTATTTTAGAGGAAGCTGAGGAGATCTTGGTTCATCCTGAGAAAAGTGATGTTGAAGGTTGGAGCTTAGCTTTAGAAACTGTTGTTAAACTGGGGATTCAGGTTTTGGATACAGAGATGAGAGTTGATTTGATTAAGAAGCTTATCAACACTGTTGTGAATTCAGTGAAGGAGCTAGTGGAGAAAGGGATGGAGCAGTTTCTGGTACAAGGGCTTCAGCATCTGGAGGGGTTCTTGTCACGAGACAAGACTATGTAT
>NW_010944623.1:0-260 GCF_000633955.1 Camelina sativa
CCGTCTCTTGGGGTCTTCGAGTGCATGACAAGGTTAATGAAGAAAGGTCTTGAGGATGTAGAATGGGTAATGACTGGCCAAAACGTGTATGTTCCTTACTATGCTGTTCATATCATTGGATCTTACACCATGAAGAAGCCTGAGTTTGCTGTAAAAGCTGTGGAGTCTGGAGTTATAGCTCCATTGCTTGAGCTTATGACTGGAAAGATGAGTTGGGTCGAGCAAAGAGTCGTTGTTAGGGCGTTAGGTCACTTGGCGAG
>NW_010944624.1:0-260 GCF_000633955.1 Camelina sativa
TCTAGTAATGTTTTATATGTTCATATAATTATGCTTGTATATAAGAGGAATTAGTTGACATGGGAATATTGCTGAACTTCCGATTTGTTTTTTTAGGATTACTCTGACTGAACATATGCATTTGTTTTTTTGGATAGGGAAATGGGGCAGTAGACGGCGCATAAGATAATTTTGAAGAGAAGGTAATAACACGTCTAAAGGGAGCTTATATTTTGGTTTATTTATCTTTATGTTACCTCGTAAATGTGTTATGTTAGAGC
>NW_010944625.1:0-260 GCF_000633955.1 Camelina sativa
GAGGTATAGAGCTTGGGATTCACGACACAGAACAGTGAAAAGACAAAAGACAAAGGAACCTCGAACACGAGAGAGAATATATGTTATAAAGAAGAAAGTCAAGGAGAGTAGTCTGAAACTATGAATCAACGAAGAAATCAGAAACCCCCCAAAAAAAAAAAAGAGGATTCAACAACAACAACAAAAATTAAAAGAGAGATTTGGACCACCAAATTGGCATCACTTAAAGCTAAATTGAAACAACCAGCTTGATAAAGAAA
>NW_010944626.1:0-260 GCF_000633955.1 Camelina sativa
AACGACGAAGCTATGGCGAAATTGACGACGGATCAGCTTAGCGAGCCCGGAGCTCCGGAGCAAATCATGTATTACCACATTATACCGGAGTACCAGACCGAGGAGAGTATGTACAATTCGGTTAGGAGATTTGGGAAGGTTAAGTATGAAACGCTGCGTTTTCCTCACAAAGTTGGGGCTAAAGAAGCTGATGGTTCGGTTAAGTTCGGTTCAGGTGACCGGTCTGCTTATTTGTTTGATCCGGATATTTACACCGACGG
>NW_010944627.1:0-260 GCF_000633955.1 Camelina sativa
TTTTTTTGGCAATCACATAATGTAAATTTGAGAAATAACAAGATTGTTAATCACAGATTCACAATTATTACTAGTAACAGTCTATTGATCTGATCGTAAACGTCTTATCATAGAGAGGCATAAGTGTTAAGAAACAGATGTTTGTTCCCACTTGAGAGACCCGGGAGAAGAATTCTTAGTAAAAAATGTAAATGTGGCTTTTGTTTACAAGTGTAATTTTAAATGTCTAGGTGTTGGCTATTGAAGACGTGTTCAAGCAT
>NW_010944628.1:0-260 GCF_000633955.1 Camelina sativa
GGTCTTGGTGGCATTTCAGCTCCTAGAAGCCGATCCATGAACTGGTTAGAGACGGATTGAAAAACCGATGAGCTTTCCCACAAAGGAAGACCTAAGTTTGATTTCCCTAATCCTGGATCTTGCACAACAGCTTGTTTCTTGTTTGGGAACATCTCTGAGCGAGAAGAAGAATCAACAAACCAAGGATGAGGACGCTTTGAATCATCTCTTGTAGAATGATCATACACTGAATCTTCCTCACTTGTATGCTCATTGTTCTT
>NW_010944629.1:0-260 GCF_000633955.1 Camelina sativa
ATGGTCATTGGATCGTCGAAGATCACGAGTTTCCCGAATTTGAAATTGCCGAGGCCAGGCGGGCTGGTAATGGCTGCAGAAGTCGCGTTTTGCACGTCGTCCACGCCGAACATTATGTCGTGGTAGTAGAGGACAAAGTTCTTGCACGGTTTTGGTTGCGATTTGGATGGTTTTCGACCTGATACGACGGTTTTGGATAGAACAAGAAAAATAAATAAGAAGAGAAATGATTTCATTTGGCCTACCATATTTGATAAAAT
>NW_010944630.1:0-260 GCF_000633955.1 Camelina sativa
ACTATGGTCAAATATATAAATTATAAAAAATCAAATTAAAAATTAAAAATATCCATATAGCAAAAAACAAATGCTATGACATAATATAAAATAGCACGAAATATGTGTTATATAAAACAATATTATAGCATTTGGTTAATGTTGTCAAAGAACGACATATAATAACATTTCAAAAACGCTATAATAGAGGTGACACCTAAGATAGCTGCGGATAACATAGCATTTATGAAAACGCTATTAAACACATATGATAGCATTTA
>NW_010944631.1:0-260 GCF_000633955.1 Camelina sativa
TTTTTTTTTTTTCGTTTGTTTTTTTTTTTTAACTTGTTGTCTTGCTTTTTCTCTTATATTTGTTGTTAATGTTGCATGTTTTAGATGAATTTTATTTTATTGAAATGAACACAAGAAAAAGCCTTAAATTATTCCTTTATTAGTAATAATTACTCATTTTTTATGAGAATTTTGCTTAAAGCATATAGCAAAACTCGTCGATTAATTTACTATTTAGGTGAGGGGATGATATAGTATGATACGGTTTCGATATTGTTGCA
>NW_010944632.1:0-260 GCF_000633955.1 Camelina sativa
CGCAATGAACCTGGTTGAGGGTTCTGTGCATTGTCGTTAGTGTTTGTGACAACATATAAATTACCTTTCTTGCCTCCCAAGGTAGATGAACCAAACCCAACCACGCAATCCGCTAGGGCTTTCCGATTGGCAGCCCAGTCAGACTTGAGCCGCCAACATGAGTCCACCGGATTCATGACATTCTGAGGTTTCTCAGGGAGGTAGTTGGCAACCGTCGGGTTATACCCGTAATAACCGTTATTTACGGCATGAACCAAGGA
>NW_010944633.1:0-260 GCF_000633955.1 Camelina sativa
TGCCACCATTGATTTGGCTGATTACGGTATTGTCAAAGAAAGCTTGAGCGTGTCTGCTCCCATGAACAGCAAGAGAAGCTACCGTAATACCACTCAGCCTGTTCTCTACCTCACTATCCAACCGGTTGATAGACGCCGGGCCAGTTCTTCATCTATCAACTCCTTGAAAGATGAAGCCAAGAATGGTGGCGGATCTGTTTCTGCCTTGATGAGTGAGGAGTACTATAAGGAAGCTGAGATTGCATCCATCACAGATGATG
>NW_010944634.1:0-260 GCF_000633955.1 Camelina sativa
GAAACGCTCAATTCCAGCAGAGTAAAACCATTTGTCAAAACGTATCAGAAGATAAATTGTTTAAAGATGAATAGAAAGACCCATCTCATCATGTTAACATACCCTGACTTCATGCTATCGACAACCAAAAGCTTCTTGCCCTGTCTGTGTCTAACAAACTTAGTATCTTAACTCTCATATTAAGATATGAGAATCAAACGGAATCGCTTAATTTTCAACTGAACCACCAAAACTTTAATTAAACCCAATTTAAATAAAAA
>NW_010944635.1:0-260 GCF_000633955.1 Camelina sativa
ACAAAACGGGAACGATTCCGAGTCGCATAAAAATGAAAAGGTATTTCTATCGTATAATTTGCCATGTTATTAAGATAAAGATTTGCATTGTTTTCTTTGTTAGATACATGTATTCTGATGTATTGATGTATCAGAGTTTCAAAATGACTTCTTCAAAAATTTTACTTAGATATATCTTGTGCTATAAATTAATCTGGTGTTTGCTTTTTGCTGAACGCGGAACTCTAAGCGACAATATGAATGCCTTTTAGGAGTTTGCA
>NW_010944636.1:0-260 GCF_000633955.1 Camelina sativa
GGCTTTTTATGTTGCAAATATGTTGCCTCGGTTTGCGTAGCTAAGCATCTCTTGATTTATTTATCTATATTCGTGGTACGTAAAAGAAAACAGGGAGACAACTTATGGATTGTTATTACTTCAATGGTTAGAAGAGAGTTATAGTATTCTGTCTTGGTTTCTGGTTCTATCATATATTATGGAAAGTTCATCTTCTTTGTCTAAAACTTCCTTTTTTCGACGATCAAATTCTAAAAAGGTTGATTACTTATATGAAGTAG
>NW_010944637.1:0-260 GCF_000633955.1 Camelina sativa
CCCCTTCAAGCCTTCAGAAGAAAGCTCCACCGTCGTTGTCCCACCAACGGATACCTCCACCGTCGTTTCTCTGTGAGAACCGAAAATCCAAAAGTTGTCGATCGTAAAGCCATCGGTGTCGTTTCCAACCAGATAGCTCCACCGTCGTTTCCCCACCAACAAACGTCCGATTTTAGCCGGAAACTTCATGGGAATCGACGTGAATTGGTTCGATTTTCCGATCACGACTCGAATCGCCTTTGCTTTCGCCGTTTGGAACG
>NW_010944638.1:0-260 GCF_000633955.1 Camelina sativa
ATGGAGCCATTAAATCTGTTTCCACTCAGGTCCAACAGTTCCAAATTTATCAAATCTCTAAGTTCTGGGAGGGACACCAACAAATATTAAGAATGATGATTTAATCTGAATATAAGACCTATATATTAACACTAATTATAAACTAAATAAAAAGATGCATTGTAAATCAATTCATGCTAGTTTTTTTTAAAAACGAAGAAACATACCTTTAACAGGAAAAGAACCACTCATATTGTTGGACTTAAGAAACAGAGTTGTGA
>NW_010944639.1:0-260 GCF_000633955.1 Camelina sativa
AGCTGATCAATACGAGAGTGAACTCCACCGTCACTGAGAAGTCCAACGAGATGCAAAGTATGTGTATCGAAAGATTCAGAAACGTATTTGAAACCTTCACCTTCAAAGATTTTGCCGGAAGCAAGAGCTAGGTCACAAAGCTTAGCACCTTGAGCGAAGATACGACCAGCACCAAGAGCATTATGACCAACCTCACTGTTTCCCATATCATCTTCACTGGGAAGTCCAACAGCAGTACCGTGAGCTTTGATCAACGTCCA
>NW_010944640.1:0-260 GCF_000633955.1 Camelina sativa
ACTTTCACTTTAAGCTTTGCCCTCTCGCCTTTTGATGACTGGAAGGGACCAATCTACAAAAAAAGAGATCAACCGTGAGAAACAAGAGCGCTAAATTCATACGTAATCATGAAAACGGGGAAAGATCATACTGTGTATGTGCTGATTTTTGGAGGCGCTTGCAACTCGTTTACATCACTATACTGCACATCAACAGAGAATGTTCCAGAACGATAAAAAGTTAGAGCCTTGACACTTGGAATGGGATTTCCTTTGGGAAA
>NW_010944641.1:0-260 GCF_000633955.1 Camelina sativa
TTTGACTATTCATAAGCGTTTGGGTTGAATTTGGAGTGTTTAGACAAAACTTATACCTATTTTGTCTAAAAACAGGCTAAAACCGAGAAAACATTAATTCGAAGCAGTAAACAATTTGTTACTGTTTCTAGGATCATAATGTGTGACAATCCAATGCATTTGACTAATTGTAAGAGTTTGGGATGAATTTTGAGTTTTTAGAAAATACTTGACCATGTTTTATCCCAAAACATGCTAAAACCGAGAAAACAGATTAAAAC
>NW_010944642.1:0-260 GCF_000633955.1 Camelina sativa
CCTAATCCATGATTTAATTTCTGATTTCAATCCTAGAACACAAGATCAATTTTCGAATTTAAGAAATCCTAATTAAGAATTCATGCAGCCGATTCTAATCATCCTATACAATGATCCGATTTTAATTATGATGGATGAATGATCCAAGTTTTAAATCCTAGAACAATACTCGATTTTAACAGTTTTAATTTCTAGGTTCGAATGCAACAAATTATCAAGCAAGCATAGACAATTAATCAATCAATCGGATTTTAAGCTTG
>NW_010944643.1:0-260 GCF_000633955.1 Camelina sativa
ATTTCTTTCCAAAACTTCTCAAGAAAAACGATTGCTCGGATCAAAACAGAAACAAAGGCGGCACCAACCTTCACAACCTCGTTTCTTTGAACAATGCCACATAGAAGATGACAGTACAAAGTCTGATTGGTGTCTGGACACAATATGACTTCGTCAGGGCTAGTGAATGACCAATTCCAACATGGTGATCGGTTCTTGAAATAATCACTCTTGAAGAAGCTTGTTGTCGCAGCTGCTGATAGCAAACCAGAAGGAGTTGT
>NW_010944644.1:0-260 GCF_000633955.1 Camelina sativa
AACAGCAATCAATAACAAAATAACAAACCAGACAACTACATCGACCGACACCAACCCATGCATCGACCGACACCAACTAGGGTCACAACGTTCGACACAAGCGTGCATCGACCGATGCAAGGTTTACTTTCATCGACCGACACTCACACTGCATCGACCGACGCATGATCGATATTACACAAAATCCATAATTGCATTGACCGACGCCTCCACATGAAATCGAGCGATGATCCTAGGTCAAACCGCGCCGTCCTCGCATT
>NW_010944645.1:0-260 GCF_000633955.1 Camelina sativa
TACATATCAACCAAACCACTTCCGGAGAAGACATTTTCCAAATTCCCTGACCTGATTATGAATCCATGGAGTTGTTTCCCGAGCAACAAAGAAGCAAAACTAGCGCAAGCTTTCAAAACAGTAGCAAAAGTTGATTGGTCAGCTCGTAAACTTGCTCCTCGCATCTTGGTGAACAGCTTAAGCCCAGCTTCATGAAGCCCTGTCTGTACGTAACCTGAGATCAAGGCAGTCCAGGAAACAGAGGTCTGTTGTGATAAACT
>NW_010944646.1:0-260 GCF_000633955.1 Camelina sativa
TATCCAGCAACATGTAATAAAGAAATTGTATGTATCTCAAGAGAACAGATTGAATGAATATATGGGTCTAGCCGTCTGGGTGATACCTTCTTTGGCCTCTTTAATCATTCCAAGTTCTTTTCTAGCTGTCGCTCGGCGTGAGTATGCTTTTATATATCGATCATCCAGATTTAAGGCTTCTGTGCAGTCTACCTCAGCCTCTCGATATCTAACGTAAGAAACATTTTACAAAGATCAGAAAAAATAGCTTAGAGATTATC
>NW_010944647.1:0-260 GCF_000633955.1 Camelina sativa
ACAAATGAAGTCTAATTTCGACAAAAACACAAGGAAAATCACGAAATGTACCGGAAAATAACCTTATGGTGGTTGTTCGCAATGTCTAAACACCGAAGACGTCGTCTTAAGTCACCACGGAAGAAACTCAACGCCAATTTAATCGCTATCCAAGAATCATGACATATAACAAGATAAATGCACTTACAAATTTTCTTTGATTAAAATGGAGAGAAGATGGAAGAAAATGAAGTTCTCATAGCAGTGGGTGTTATTTAAGC
>NW_010944648.1:0-260 GCF_000633955.1 Camelina sativa
AAACACCTTGTTGACGAAGTGAGTTCCACCATCACTGATCACTGCTCGCGGTATCCCATATCTTGGAAAAATTATACTCTTGAACAACTTCAAAACGACCTTGTGATCATTGGTAGGACTGGCAATGGCTTCAACCCACTTAGAAACATAATCAACTGCCACCAGAATATAGACATTGCCATTCGATGGGGGGTTGAAAGGACCCATGAAGTGGATACCCCAAACATCAAATATCTCAACTTCTAAGATCGGGTTCTGGG
>NW_010944649.1:0-260 GCF_000633955.1 Camelina sativa
ATACACGCATATATGTATATATAGAAAGGGCTTTAGCAATAGCCATTAGATTTTTGGCTTGCAACTGTCTGGTCTAATTGCTTGCCTTTTTTGTTGCCATCCAGCTTTAATCCAAAGTGAATGTGAGGAAAATGTGCCCACTACACACAAGAAATTAAATAAGACCCAAAAATTAATTTCAGAAAATATATACTGTGATATATAAACATTCCACCAATTATGCATAGTGGCAGCCACTACCTTATTGGTATATGCACTTA
>NW_010944650.1:0-260 GCF_000633955.1 Camelina sativa
TTACTCTTCTGCCATGTTTCTCATACAAGGGGGTAGCAGTTTGGTAAGTTGATCCAGTCCCTGTAAAAAATCATTTGCCAATTAAAATAAAAAAATCATTTGCCAATTGATATAAGCCACAAGTGAAGATACCATCCAATAAGGAAAGTAAGAAATAGTACCGTTGAGGGTCTCTCTTGGCTGTATGGTTGGCAGAATAAATGAGGAATCAGACTCTAGTAGGATTCTGACCTGAAGTCTATCCACTTGGACTGACGAGG
>NW_010944651.1:0-260 GCF_000633955.1 Camelina sativa
GTTTGACTATTTCATAAAATGTTTCGACTATCTACATTTGAAGGAATAAAACTATCAAGTGTCGTGCAGTAAGCGACTGTGCTACCTGTTTTATGTGTTTATGTGAGGCATTTGGATGCCATCTCACATATCATACCGAACCGGTGTTTTGTGTACTGCGTTTCTAGAAGGTATATGAAGGTATGTACTATTAATAACACTCGCTTGATTGATCAAATGCTAAACACTATGTGGTATAATCATTTACCAAACTTTTATAC
>NW_010944652.1:0-260 GCF_000633955.1 Camelina sativa
TTAGTGCATTCTCCATACTTTCACCACTGTAAATACCAAAAACATAAACCTAAGATAGCAGATGCACAAATCTGAAAAGAAACGAGATAGCAACGCTTTGTATTAGATACCTTCTGATCACTGAGACGCCACACAATCTTTTGCAGAAGTCAACTCCAGTGTACACTGATCCTGTTAAGTTCAAAAAGTCGATTACTTAAGTGACATTTGACGTCCAACATCTTAGTGGCTCAGTTACCTGTTGGAGTGGTGATCTGTTT
>NW_010944653.1:0-260 GCF_000633955.1 Camelina sativa
CACGACCTGATGAGCCTTACAGGTTCATAAGAGTGAGGGAGTTTGCAGAGGCGTTTCAATCATTCCACGTTGGGCGGAGAATCGGAGATGAGCTCGCTTTGCCCTTTGACAAGAGAAAGAGCCATCCGGCTGCTCTAACCACCAAGAAGTATGGAGTTGGGATAAAAGAACTTCTCAAGACAAGCTTCTCCAGAGAATACTTACTCATGAAAAGAAACTCCTTTGTTTACTACTTCAAATTTGGACAAGTAAGTGATCAC
>NW_010944654.1:0-260 GCF_000633955.1 Camelina sativa
TAATTACCAGACTAACAGAAGATGATTCCCATGCGTCCTTACTTGGGGATGAGTTTGATTAATGCTACTGCTTCTCCGATTTTTTCTTTTTTTTTGTATGATCCAAAAAAACAAAAATGAACACAACAACTCGCCCATAATTGTTTCCCGATCGAGTCTGCTCCATTTGAATCAAAAAAATATTCAACCCGATAGCGGAAGGTTGAAGAAACAGTTTAAAGAGAATTAAATACCGGTTAACTCGATTTGATATGGTTATT
>NW_010944655.1:0-260 GCF_000633955.1 Camelina sativa
GCCGGGAATTTTCCAGAGTTAACCTCTGACCTCTCCAGTGATCCCATTTTGCGGCTATCTTTGCCTTTAGACCAGTTTTGGACAGCAGCTTCGATTTTGCTCTTCCTGTCCATGGAGCTCCCTTCTTGGTTCATGTAATTATCATTCCCACTTCCGTCAAATGAAAACTTTAAGTTCAAGGATATATCTTGTATATCTCTCAAAGAATCACTAGGTGACTCGGGTTCTGAATTATCACCGCCATCATCACTTTGCCATTG
>NW_010944656.1:0-260 GCF_000633955.1 Camelina sativa
AAAGGCGAAGGACTCTGCGTTTACGCTCTCCACTTAAGGGAACTATCAGAGAGATCTTCAGCTATCCTAATGGTTCACAAAGTCCGCAAAAACGGAATGCCCTTTTGGAACAGGAGAGGAGTCAATGCAGACGCAGACCAAGTGGTAGTTGCTTTCCAAGCGTTTCAACAGCTGAGCAGAGTCAATGTCAGACCAATGACAGCAATCTCATCGATGTCTGATATTCACGAAGACATCTGCACAACAGCTGCAAGAAAAAG
>NW_010944657.1:0-260 GCF_000633955.1 Camelina sativa
AATTATTCATCGGATGTCACAGCAGAGGAAGCTTCAAGAGCTCTCGAGGAGCTTCTTCCGAAGGCGATTGCAGTTTATCCAGACATAGAGAAGTGGAGATTTACGGGAGCTAGGGCAGGGTTGAGAGCAATGCCGCCTGTCACAAGCCATGGGTCACTGCCGCTCTTGGGATGTGTAGATAAGCTCATAGGTGGTGCAGCAGGTGAGTCTAGTAAATTCTGGGTATTTGCAGGGCTCGGATCAAGGGGACTACTCTATCA
>NW_010944658.1:0-260 GCF_000633955.1 Camelina sativa
CATAACTATACACCAAATTTCATTAGATTTAAGTATATCATTATATTAAAATTTATTTTAAAATTTATCTAATTTTAATCATTCTAACTATACAATTAATACACCATAAATTGGTTTCCTACATCTATTGGGCCTTTTAATATTTCTACTATTTTTCTTACATTTAAACACAACTATAAGAATTCAAAACACAATTAAGTTAAACTATTTTGGTAATGTTTTCTCCACCATGTTAATGGTTGACCAATCAATTAATACAC
>NW_010944659.1:0-260 GCF_000633955.1 Camelina sativa
AAGTCAGATCTAATCTCACATGTTACATCGGTGAGTGGTGGAGAAATTCGACGAGAAGAGAAAACAGAGAATGGACTATGGGTGAGAGAAGGAGAGATTTCTATAGAGAAAAAGAGAAAATTAGAGGTAAAGAGATTTGATGAGAGGGAAAAAAGGACATAGAAGAAAAAAAATATTAAATTTGATGGTGGTGACAATAAGGAATTGAAAGAAAAAATTGAAAGGAATTGTAGAGTTTATAGATCTGGTGGTAGCTGGCC
>NW_010944660.1:0-260 GCF_000633955.1 Camelina sativa
TTTAAGGTGCGGATATGATCAGCAAGGGCTACTGTTGAACACTCTGCTAAAGACAGACGGGATTCTCGGTTTAAGCAGAGCTAAAATTAGCTTACCTTCTCAACTTGCAAGCCGAGGTATTATCAGCAATGTGGTTGGCCATTGCCTTGCCTCTGATTTAAACGGTGAAGGATATATTTTCATGGGAAGTGATTTGGTTCCATCACATGGAATCACATGGGTTCCTATGCTTCACCATTCCCGTTTGTAAGTGCTTAACG
>NW_010944661.1:0-260 GCF_000633955.1 Camelina sativa
ACTTCCTCCTCATCAATCTCCTCCCCAGACTCACTATCATCCCCATCATCTTCCCCTACTTCCTCGCCATCCCCATCTACAGCTTGAAGACGGAATCCATTAGCCCGATAACTCGTCCCGTTAACTCCAGCAGCCTGCTCAGACTCATCATCCTCCGCATCACTCTCTTCATCCTCATCAACATCCACAACCCCATCAAGCCTATCACTATGCCCATTACTCATCCAAGGAGCCTCTGTTCTCTCATCTCCATCAACCTC
>NW_010944662.1:0-260 GCF_000633955.1 Camelina sativa
AATTCAGTTAAGTAGACTTCTCTCATATTACTACTTTAGTGTGATTGCAGTTTTACTAATTCTGCTAATTATATTCTTGCCAATTCTCTATTAGAAACACAGGACAGGAGACCAATTTTGATTGGTTTATCGTTGGCAGGCGGTATTACTGTTTTGGCAGTTTGTGTCCTTCTGGCACGAAGTATTGTCATGAAGAAAAGAGGTCAGAGTTTGTGTCCTTATGTTTGCTTCTGATTAACCGTTTAATAGTTTTAGTTTTA
>NW_010944663.1:0-260 GCF_000633955.1 Camelina sativa
AGTATCTCGAGAACCCTTCCTCTTAAATTTGTGTGCTTGAGGTGTTCTTGCTCTGTATCCCACCATGATTCCCAACTTTTGTCAAGAACTATTCCAATTCCACCGCGGTTTCCCATCCATCGTTTCCAGTCAGTCCAATCGTCCACCGTCTTTTGCCACTCAAACCCAGATGGGTTGAATATAAATGGCGCAAACAACCAAGAAGTCACCAGGAACCACATTGAAAATGTGATGTAAATGTAAAGACTTGAGCTACGGTA
>NW_010944664.1:0-260 GCF_000633955.1 Camelina sativa
ATCGATTCAAGAGAGAATCATGAAAACTAAAAACGGAGGAGGTGATTACACAATCTTCAAGTTATTGTTCCTCTCCTTCAAGGGTAATAGCCTGTGAAGGTGAATCCTCTGCCGGCGATTTCACCAGCGCAATACCAAGCAAAGCATTCAAGACCAAACAATGCAGCGATTCCTGCATCTTCTACCTTTAGACCAGATCTGTTCTTCCATAAGTTCTTTGCGTAGTCTACTTCCTTCCAGAGAGTTTCATAGCGTCCGGG
>NW_010944665.1:0-260 GCF_000633955.1 Camelina sativa
AAGAATCTTAATACGTTTTTCCTTTTTGAACTTGTGTAGCATATAGGTCATAACTTCAGTTATTCATATGTTGCTGATTTTGGAGCCCTGATACACTGTGCTAGAGAACATCAAGCTCAACAAGTTGACGTAAGTCTTATACATTGTATTTTCTGACATTTTCGAGACCCTAGCGGGAAAACAGGTATAATAATATCATTGACCTTTGTAGCAGATTGCATTTGAAGTAATAGGAGAAGGAGCATCTGTTGAAGAGCTTG
>NW_010944666.1:0-260 GCF_000633955.1 Camelina sativa
TTCACAGTATCTTTCTTTGGCAGTAACTTTACACTTTCCATATTTATAGCCATTTTGATCTTCACCCTGGCAAATTCGTAGGCACAGTTGATCCTTACATGTCCCACGCGGCGCCTTCATTCGTACAGGAACACACCGCGGATCTAGTTTACCCTCTATCTTTGGTATTCCTGAAATATTGACACCCTTTTGGTAAAATTAATAGTTCTTTTTTAGTCAGGTCTTAACTACTAAAATACTCCATGCTATTTGAACAGAAC
>NW_010944667.1:0-260 GCF_000633955.1 Camelina sativa
ATTCTAGAAGTTGACATATAATGACAGTAACAACAAGAATGACTGAAAGAACTTGCCTCGTCGTATATATTGCCAAGTTTTTCCCAACTCTCAAAGCGCAGAGGATTGTAAAGCAGATCATATTTGAATAGATTTGCATTTTGCTGTACAAACTCTTCTCCTTCCTTCGTGAGAACAAAGCCGGGCCACTTATCACTAGCACTAACTTCCTCAGACTGAGCTAGGAAATAATACAAGTTGCGGTAGACGTCCAAATATGG
>NW_010944668.1:0-260 GCF_000633955.1 Camelina sativa
CTGAACATAATAGAACAAGCTTGTTCTTGTCGCTTCTTCCTTCTAACTCTCCTCTTCTCGCCACGACGCCGCTTTCTACTCTCGACGTTGATGTCACTTTCCTCCTCACTCTTACGTCGAAACGACGCTGTTTCCTTAACTCTCCCTAGACACGACGTGTGTGTCGACGCCGACGTCACGGCCTTCTCCGATTTGCTCTCATCGTCTTCCCTTGAGAAAGTGTAGCTCCGGAGATACATCTGTCGGCAAGATATGCTATC
>NW_010944669.1:0-260 GCF_000633955.1 Camelina sativa
AAAGGCTTTGGACATTTAAAGGCAGAATGCCCAAATCTACAAAAGGCTAAGAACAAGTCATTTATTAGTTTCAGCGACTCAGACTCTGATAGTGATGAGGAAGAAGGAATGTTGAATCTGTTTGCCTTTAGTGTCAAGAGTGATGAGGTACCAGCTGAGAGCTCAGATGATGATGAGGAAGATACAATTACAAAAGAGAGCTATTGTGTTCTTTATGACAATTGGGTTCAGCTGTGTAATGAAAAATTGCTACTTGTCAA
>NW_010944670.1:0-260 GCF_000633955.1 Camelina sativa
AACCAAAGCATGCCACGTAAGTCCATGTCTACAGGTTGGAAACTAGCTGGATTGTTTAGCCCGCCCATTTCTCCTGGTCAACCAGAGGAGAATCTAGACCGCTTCACGCTAAGGTTACCCCAAGAGATACACAATCAGCTCGTGAACTCGAACCTAGGAAACCATGGGTCAAAAGACCAAGTGGCCTTACCTCAAGCAAGGAGTTCGGTTAGAGGGTTCAGAACCGGAAGCCTAGGGACTGAACGAAACTATTTCTACTT
>NW_010944671.1:0-259 GCF_000633955.1 Camelina sativa
TTCTTCTTATTAATTTTTGTAAATGAAAATCCAACCCCTTTTGTTTGTATGGGTTAAAATCTAGTTTAGGTGACAGTGTTATCTCATTGTCGTTTGTGTGTTGTAAACTCCAAGAAAGAAGATTAACCAAAGTCTGACTGCTTTGATCAATATCATTAACCGCAAATAACAACAATCAAATATGGAAAGATTTAAAATGGAGGAAAAAAAATGACGCGCCAGGTAGGGGTCGAACCTACGACCTTCTGCTTAGGAAACA
>NW_010944672.1:0-259 GCF_000633955.1 Camelina sativa
TCCAGAAGCTTCCTGCACAAGAAGACAAGTCAAAGGCTGAACCAAAGCTACAATTGGAACAAGACACACAACAAGACAAGCTGAAAAAGCAAAAGCAATTGAGCAGTAACAACCAAATTAAGCTAGCCAATAGGTTTGCAATACTTGGCTGCAAAGGGGAAACCTAAACCCTAAATACCTTTGCTATATATACATGCTCAATGCTTGTAACAGAAATTAAGTGAATAAGAAGAAATGAAATAATATCTTACTCTCTTCA
>NW_010944673.1:0-259 GCF_000633955.1 Camelina sativa
AATAGTTTTCGCACTTTGAGTCTACCACTAACTTAAGTATGTCATTTATCATCATAAAAAAGAAATAAAATAGACCATAAGATGATAAGAATACAATCATAGTTTAATTAAGCTTTCCGTACCTTTTTATGTAAGATTTTTTGAACAATATAAGTGATCAAGATAAAGGTTTGGTATAAATTGAAGGAAATAAGGGTATAATTCACCTCGACTAAGATGACGAAATCATTTAGAATACAGTCATACAGACCTAAACTAG
>NW_010944674.1:0-259 GCF_000633955.1 Camelina sativa
TTCTCATGGCGGATATTGTGAAACAGATCTTAGTAAGACCTATTCAATTAGCGGATCAGATAACTAAAGCGTCGGACGAAGCTTACTCGTTCCGTCAAGAATGTCTAGAGGTCAAAGCCAAAACGGAAAAGCTCGCCGGTCTCTTACGTCAAGCGGCGCGTGCGAGTAACGATCTCTACGAACGTCCCACGCGCCGTATCATCGACGATACAGAGCAAGTCCTCTTCAAAGCCTTAGCCCTCGTCGAAAAATGCCGCGC
>NW_010944675.1:0-259 GCF_000633955.1 Camelina sativa
GGGAAATTTCCACAAGCTTCCAAAATATGCCAGATTATTTAGGCAAGTGTTCCACATGTGACAACTACGTCATTTTCTTACGCTAACGACCACATGTGCCCCCAAAAAGAAAATGTGAATGTCTTCCTTCTGTTGAATTATAATACGTTATACGTGCGGTGAAGTTGTTGCATTACGAGAATTTAGATCATAATTAAAATGTTAAAGAGCTTATAGTCTTCAAATATAAAGATAATTTCCTCTTGTTTATATGTTTGTC
>NW_010944676.1:0-259 GCF_000633955.1 Camelina sativa
TCTTGCAGTTGGCGTAGGGGACTCGTTCTGGTGTATGGGGGCCGAGCGATGGAGTCTGAGGAGTCTAAGGTCAGAAGGTTCATGAGGGTGCTTCGTGACGACTTGAAGGTCCATTATAGGAGTTACGCCACGAGGGCGGAGCTGGTGGAGACCGCAGCTGAAATCGAGGATGAACTGAGGGAGCAGGTCGGGGTGGTTAGTCCAACCGTTCAGACATAGGAGACGCTAGAGCAGAGCATTCCGAGCAAGGGAAACAAGC
>NW_010944677.1:0-259 GCF_000633955.1 Camelina sativa
ATCCGTGATCCATTAAAAAAATCACGTGTCTGGCTCGGTACTTTCGACTCCGCCGAGGAAGCCGCACGCGCTTACGATGCCGCCGCTCGTAACCTCCGTGGTCCAAAAGCCAAAACCAATTTCCCGATCGACTGCTCTCCTTCTTCTCCTCTCCAACCTCTCAACTTCCACCAGAACCAGAACCAGAATCGGAATCAGAATCTATGCTCTGTTGCTGCGAATCAGAACCAGATCGATCCGTTTATGGACCATCGGTTAT
>NW_010944678.1:0-259 GCF_000633955.1 Camelina sativa
TACACAAAATAAATGAGAGAAATTATAGACAAAACAATCTCTCCTACCCTTTGTACAATTGTTATTTTTCATTTTCGAGTTGGTTTACTTTTCCGATTTATAAAAGAGAAATTCACTTCCTACCAAAAAAAGAAAAAACAGAGAAATTCAAAACCACATTTCTTATGGACAAGGAAGAAGACACTAGAACTGTTTTTAAAAACTTTATTTGTTAATAAATTACAAATTCGAGGTTTTATTATAATGCCGAGTTACATAA
>NW_010944679.1:0-259 GCF_000633955.1 Camelina sativa
GGTAGCAGCGAGGAAAGCAGATCAAAACTCCCAATGCAAAGGATAGAATCGATCATCCGAGAACAAAGATTAGAAACCGCATGGTTACAAACTGCTGATAAAGACACACCTGGATCAATAATACGGGTAAAACCCGAAAGGAATCAGATTCTACCTCAAGAAGAAGACACTTATCGCCAACAACCTAATGTAGGTTCTGCTATTTCTTCTTCTGGACTAACCCCACACCATTGGGTAGATGATTTAAACAATGAAGTTA
>NW_010944680.1:0-259 GCF_000633955.1 Camelina sativa
AAGCCAGCGAATACGAATCCGAATCTAAAACTCTAGACCTTTTCTTTTAATTTAATTGTTATTGACAAGAAAAATTAGATTTCATTATTTTCCTTTTCAATCATTAATTTTACAGGAGAATTGAGTTGTCTTTTGTTTTTTTTTTCTGACAATTTTCATTGAACTGTGTCTATATTTGGTCGCTGAGTCATTAGTAATTAGCTCATGATCGGCAAAATATAATAATTTTTTTTTGGTTAAAAATTGTAAACAAAAAAAA
>NW_010944681.1:0-259 GCF_000633955.1 Camelina sativa
TAAACAGAAATGTTTTTGTTTCCACAAAAAAAGAGTCCTAAACTAGAAGGAATTTTGATATTGATACTATATACAAAATGGCTAGACAAGAAAGATTTGATTCCTTTGATTGAAGGTGTTTTGTCAAGAGAAAACTAACTAATGTGCCATGAATAGTTAATTTTCTTTTCAAATGTGCCATAATCGTTAAAGTCTTTTCTAATGTGCCATAACGATGGCATGAAGGGAGAAGAGAAAGACTAAATTGTCCCTGGCAAAA
>NW_010944682.1:0-259 GCF_000633955.1 Camelina sativa
TGAGGCAAAGAACAGCGTCATTGCCGGACGAGTACTTCGTGGTGTTGGTCGGAGATATGATAACGGAGGACGCGTTGCCGACTTACCAGACGATGATCAACACGCTTGATGGCGTTAGAGACGAGACTGGTGCGAGTGGTAGCGCGTGGGCAAGGTGGACACGTGCGTGGACGGCTGAGGAGAACCGTCATGGTGATTTGTTGCGGACTTACTTGTATTTATCCGGTCGGGTTGATATGCTTATGGTCGAACGCACCGT
>NW_010944683.1:0-259 GCF_000633955.1 Camelina sativa
AGCCTTTTACTTACTTTAATATATGGTCCTCTTGAATGAGTGATGAGGGTACGTATAGTAGGTCTTGTCTATAAATTATCCCACTTTTTTTTTCTTTTTCTTTCTTTTCGGAATAAAATTAAAAAAAAAAATTGTCGGATTACTAGTGTAGCAATTAGTATCCCCGCTTGAGCAGATTATTTATAGAACAAAGACATGTTGAGGAATAAAGAAAAATAAAACATTATTCGATGTGCCTACAAAGGCTCTTTATTTTCTA
>NW_010944684.1:0-259 GCF_000633955.1 Camelina sativa
GGCAAGTCCATCTGAGACAAAATGGATTCACCAACCTGTATCCAATCAACATTCTCCCCAGTGTCCGCCGCTTTGTTGCTATCTATTAGAGAACAGTTGTTATCAAAAGAGAATGACTTTCCTATCCAAATGTACAAAATCCTACTACCCGTTTCTCCTACAGCATCACTTGGCAACGGGATTGCTATAACAGATTCTGAATCTAAGCAACCTCTGCTCAGTTCTGTAATCATCTCCATACTTGGCCACCGACATGCTA
>NW_010944685.1:0-259 GCF_000633955.1 Camelina sativa
TATTAATAAATGCGTGTGGTTGTAGCTGTTTAGGGCTTTTTTATTTTGATGGGCTTTTTAACCTAATTTTAATGGGCCTAAAATTCAAGCCCAGCTATTAAACCTTACACTTCTACTGCTCTCTTTCCGTCTTCCCCATTTCTCAGCTCTTTCTCTCTCACATTAACCGATCTTGGTTCGCGTGAACATTACGCGCCGCCGTAATCTTCTTCTAGTCGTCAGTCATGTCTGCGACTTCGTCCTTGCGTGCTCGGCTAGC
>NW_010944686.1:0-259 GCF_000633955.1 Camelina sativa
AACACCTAGGTTACTCAAATCGAGTACGTACACATTTTTTTAACCTAATTAATTCGAGAAATGCAGAAACAATGGAGCGAATTGAATAATCCGATGAACACAAACGATAGGATGAAGTAGTATACAACAGATCTGGAATCACGAAGACTAATTCTCGCCGGTTCCGGTGACGATAAGAGGAAGATCGTGACGGAGAGATGGATCTGGGTAGTGAGATTTCAAAATTGAAGGTCCCGCTTGTTTGTTTATTGGATTTTTC
>NW_010944687.1:0-259 GCF_000633955.1 Camelina sativa
GCTGTCTTGCGGCCATTTACTGCTAAAGCAGACATATAATCGAACAATGGTTCCTGGCATTCATGAATATTAGCAGGAAGAGAATGCCAATAGTTCATCTGGAGATTAATGTTCAGGTGAGGAGCACCACTGCAGTACAGCAGAAAAAGAAGTAGAGTCAGTGACACAACAAAGCTAAAAGAGACTCCAAGAAAATGAAGTAAAGACGAAAGCGCACTCCCATGGTGGCTGAATGTCCCTGTTCCATATGCCCTGCAAG
>NW_010944688.1:0-259 GCF_000633955.1 Camelina sativa
AAAACGAGTTCCGCAGTTGGAGTATAGGGGCGCCGTCGTGCTAAAGATGGAGAAAAAATAGGAAACCGCTTATGGAAAACCCTAAAAAATTAATGTTTAAGTGACATATATGGAAACTAAAATAAAAAGTCGGCCACACCTATAATAAGTCTGTCAATGGTTAGTTCAAAAAAAATCTGAAACTATGAATCTAGAACTATGAAACAAGTCTATCATTATATAGTTCAAAAAAATAATCTGTCACTATATAAAAATTAAA
>NW_010944689.1:0-259 GCF_000633955.1 Camelina sativa
ATTCTTATTCTATACAAGCCTGAAGGAAATTATAAAAAGAGAGAAAATTAACTTTCTTTAATATCGTAACATAAAATAAAATCATAGTTTTTGAAATCCATATTGTTTTACTATCTTGCTCACCTGAGAAATTGGTGACCACAGCTTCATAAGAACATCCGAGTTTCACATCCCCAAGGTCAACAACGTCATTCATATCTCCATCCACTGGTATGAACTCGAAGTAGGACACATTGGGCATGAAAGTGTACGATACATC
>NW_010944690.1:0-259 GCF_000633955.1 Camelina sativa
GACACGAGAACTCAACTCAGAAGACACCACCACCTCTTCAGTCTTGACACCCTCTTGTTCTGTTTTAACACGGCCTGGTTCATCATCAAAAGTAAAGAATCAATGTCTTTCTCCAGTTCACAGTTTCATAATAAAAAAAAAGCAAATCTTACTCGAAGAAGCCAAGAAGTCCCTGGTTTTTGGAGGTTGAACCATCTCTTTGCCAGTTTGCGTCATGATGTTCACACTAAAGTCCATCTCTTCTTTGTGAGTGAAGCAA
>NW_010944691.1:0-259 GCF_000633955.1 Camelina sativa
GAAAGACCTAAATAAAGAAAAGATACATCGTTGTTCATTTCTTTTTCTGCACTTCAAAGTCTAGATACCAATAAGAAAGAATATGTGGTTGCGTTATATGAATAGTTTATCCAAATATTTAAATTGTGTTTCATATAACTTGTGGATTGTGCTTTCATTCCTTTCTGAATCTGTCAAAGAAAAGGACGGACATGTTCATGTTGAAGATTGAGTCTTCGATTAAACCTGCAAAGAATAAGAACAATCATTGTGAGGCAAA
>NW_010944692.1:0-259 GCF_000633955.1 Camelina sativa
CGAAGCTCTCCTCTGGATAAACCGCTCGATTGTACAGAATACTATTATTACACCCAAAAAAACAACAAAATCGAGTCAATTCAATTTCACAGAGAAAAAATCACAGAATCGGAGATTTAATCAGAACTGAATATTTTGAAATTTCCGATTCCAATTCTCACCTGTTCGCAGCGTAACCTGTATAGGAGAAGAAAAAGAATCATCAATTTACGAATCAAGGGAAAGGAGAAATAAAATTGAGAAAAAAAAAAAAAAAAAA
>NW_010944693.1:0-259 GCF_000633955.1 Camelina sativa
TTTTTTTTTTTTTTTTTTTTGGTAATTGGCACATAAGTAGTTTAGTTGAAGAAACTAATGACTAAAATTCAAACGTAGTATTTGTATTTTGTAACATTTCAACTACTGATTAAGTTTGATTTTTAGAATCTAACCCCACCACACAGTATATGTCATTGTCTTTATTTCTGGAAAAAGAAGAAGTATAATCAATCAAATATATACCACTGGCTTTTTTTATTCTTCCTTTGTTCAATGCGTAAATGGCTCGCATGTCTCT
>NW_010944694.1:0-259 GCF_000633955.1 Camelina sativa
ATCTCCGGTTCACCCTAATCATCTCCGGTTCACCCACAAAAAAAAGGTTATCATCAATCATTCCCAAATATAAAGAAAAATCTGAAGCCAAGAGAATTTGAGATTTCTGGATGAAGGGGAAAACAAATCAGAATCAAACTTAAAAATTAGAAGCCGAATTTATTTAGAAATATAAGGACTTGAATGTAATCAGTAATTACTTAATGTATACTAAGATGAAAGATATGTAAATTTATTTAGCTATACATTAGTATTTTAC
>NW_010944695.1:0-259 GCF_000633955.1 Camelina sativa
TTTACTACCCATCGGTGCAGACAATGTTCCTAATGGGAAGTGTAAAAAACGGATCGGTTATTGACCCAAAGCAGATGCCTTACGTTGCTAAGTTCCAGGCATCAAAGATTGAAGGGTGTAAAACTGACTTCATGGGAATAGATAAATGCACTGATCCTTCATTCTGGTGGAATCGCAAACAGCTAAGCTCTAAAGAGAAGAAACTGTACATAAACGCAAGGAAGATGTACCTGGATTATGACTATTGTTCTGACAGACA
>NW_010944696.1:0-259 GCF_000633955.1 Camelina sativa
ACAGTAAAGTTGGGTTTAAGGTATGTAACTAGATGTTTCGTTTTGTGGAGGACTTATTTCTCAAGCATTTATTTGTTCTTTAGACTGGCTGGCTGTTGGTGAACATTTTAAGTACCATTGTTTATTCTTGAATTTACATTTTTTACAGGGTTTTGCTATACCTAAAGAGGCACAAGAAAAGGTGGCAAATTTTTCGTTCAATGGACAACCATCAGAGCTTAAACATGGAAGTGTTGTGATTGCTGCAATCACAAGCTGT
>NW_010944697.1:0-259 GCF_000633955.1 Camelina sativa
GGATCTGCAAAAGATTATATCCTAGGGTTTCGAGATAGATCAGCTTCATACCGTTCTGGTTCTGTCACCGAGGTAATTACAGAACCACTTATTTATCTATCTCTTGCTTTCTTGATCCTTGATGTGAGAGTTTGTGATTTATGTTATTCTTGTTTCCGAAGGGGGATGATCGGTGGTTACAAGTGGCTTCTGATATGATTGATAAAAACAAGTGTGACTATGTGGCTTTACTCTTCTATGCATCTTGGTGTCCTTTCTC
>NW_010944698.1:0-259 GCF_000633955.1 Camelina sativa
TTTGGCAAAACACGGTGCCGAATCCACGCGCCGCCTTCGATGATTCAGACGGTACACCGTGCGAGACGTTCACCAAACCAAGTTCCACGAAAGATCTCGACTTCGACGCGCACCACAACATTCAAGATCCGCCTCCGGTGAAGGAAACCGCCGTGAGTTTCCCGTCGTGCGGCGCCGAGCTGAGCGAGCACACGCCTTGCGAAGACGCGAAGCGATCGTTGAAGTTCCCGAGAGAGAGGCTGGAGTACAGGCAAAGGCA
>NW_010944699.1:0-259 GCF_000633955.1 Camelina sativa
TGAAAAGGGAAACCAGCCATTGCCATAACAGTATCAACCAATTCAGGGTCTTTGCCTTAGCACTGCCTTCTTCCTTCCCTTTGAACATTCCTTTGTACATTTCTTTCTGCTTTTGGTACACAGCTTTCTCTTGCTCTGCAACTGCTCGTAGCTCTCTTCTAATCGCATTGTCATCAGGAGCATACTTTTGTGCCTTTCGAAAATCATCACGAGCTGATTCCGTCTGACCTAGCTCTGCCTTCGCCTTTCCTCTTCTGAA
>NW_010944700.1:0-259 GCF_000633955.1 Camelina sativa
GTTTGCTTCCTCCAAGACCTGCTTCAGCTATTAACCTTAGAGGGGATGCAGCAGCTTCTCGTCCTTCTCCATCAGGGAGACAACCTCTCCTTGGACTTGATGTTTTGGGTCTCAAGAAGCGTGGCCAAGGCCTCAAGTCTTGGATTCGTGTTGATACTTTTGCCAATTCTCAGCTCATTGAGGTCGATAAGTTCACTATGATGCGTAGATGTGATTTGCCTGCTCGTGATTTAAGGCTCCTTGATCCTTTGTTTGTCTA
>NW_010944701.1:0-259 GCF_000633955.1 Camelina sativa
ATGTTATTAAATTTGATTAGATATTATTAAAAGCATAAAATTAATTAATTATATATTTAGAAGGAAAAAAATGCAAAGATGAAAAAAACGAAGAAAACTGCGGATAACACAGAGCAAGAGGATATATCATCAAATATTTTATAATAAGATATACAAAACAAAATTAAAGAATCACCAACCACGTCCCATGCCTACGTCCAATATTGAATTAGTTTTTATTTTCAATATATAATTGTTGTCGAGATAAATGTGAATCTTC
>NW_010944702.1:0-259 GCF_000633955.1 Camelina sativa
CGAAAATCGCCAGCGTTGATGATAGTACAAACCCGCCGGATCAGATTGTGTCTCCTACACTTGCGAACGAGAGCGAAACCTCGCTCTAGATTCTTCTTAACATCGACGATGACTCTACGAATCGGACGGTCGTAAACCGGTTGAGGAGAACCGGAGACGAACCGAACAAGCGTTCTAAGCATTTGAGCGAGACGATCCACTTGTTTACCAAGCTCACCACACTCTGTTTTGAACGATTCAGCTTCATCCACCGCTACAC
>NW_010944703.1:0-259 GCF_000633955.1 Camelina sativa
TTTAACATCCATCCTATAATCCTTTTCCAGCTGAAGAGAATGTTCTGCACACCTTCTTGGTATAGCAATGGAAACTGCCATTAACAAAGAAAAAAGGGTAAGTGACTGTAGCAGGGGTTAAAAAAGGGTAATTCTTATTCTTTAAGCCTACCTTGTAACAGAAGCGAGCTGAGACGTCCTGATCAAAGACTCCAAGGGCAATGACAGGGAGGGAAGAGAAAAAGACGTTGAAAAGAGAAAGGAACCAGTCGTTGTATGC
>NW_010944704.1:0-259 GCF_000633955.1 Camelina sativa
TAAAAACTCAAAGCCCATCTGCTTGAAAACCAAATGCACGTCCAATGGAAAAAGATGACATGGGTCAGATCCAGGGCAAAACAAAACTAGAACTGAGTAAGGAAAACTACTTGTATTAAGAGGTTGTTCGACTAAAAAATAGTTAAGACAGTGACAACGTATTGGCACAAAAGTCTGTCTAGTATAGCTTGGATGCTTAATTACCTCATGTGAAAGGTTTTGTGAATGGTTTGGACTAGAGAGATGCTTGGTGAAACTT
>NW_010944705.1:0-259 GCF_000633955.1 Camelina sativa
ATAAAACGAAAACTAATTTGATTTTGACAGTGTTCGAGTACAACCCACAATTCCACAACGTAATGAGAGTGACGCACCCAATGTACAGAAGCTGCAACAGCTCAAACCCAATCTCCACCTTCACCACCGGAAACGACTCAATCACACTGACCAACCACGGCCACCATTTCTTCTTTTGCGGCGTTCCCGGCCATTGCCTCGCGGGTCAGAAACTTGACCTCAACGTCCTCCTCCCTGCCTCCTCCACACCAGTCTCTGA
>NW_010944706.1:0-259 GCF_000633955.1 Camelina sativa
AAACCGTTGTTACACCGGAAATTGTCCATGATAACTTTGGCTTCTTTGGTCTTCTTATCGTATCTAATCACTCTTCCAGACCGTTCGCCACTGATAGTTACGAAGAATACCTCTCTAGTCGACATAAATAACGTAAAGATTTACCAAGTCATTTCTTAAAAAATGTGACCTTCAGTAAATATATATATAGTCTTAGGTAAAAGCCTTTGTCAAAAAAAAAAAAAAAAAAGGAAAAAGCCTAATTAGTAAATACCTGAAA
>NW_010944707.1:0-259 GCF_000633955.1 Camelina sativa
AGGAAATACAACAACAAAAGTAAAACAACTTCTGATGTTGGGAGAAATCAGCAGGCAAAGGGAATAAAATCACTTGTCGTTTCATCTGCAAAGCAAAGAAAAATACAAGCCACATAAAAAGAAGACAGTCAAAATTCAAATGTCACCGTATATGTATTACAAATTGGTAGCATTCCAAAACAACACATTCTAATTGTAAAACAGAGAGATACTTTAATCTTTTATACATTTTGTTATTTAATAAATTAAACAAGACTAA
>NW_010944708.1:0-259 GCF_000633955.1 Camelina sativa
AGTATGTCTCTACCATATCTTTCTATTCCTTTTGGTTATGTTTTAATAGTAGTTTTCTTATATATCTTTCTATAGTCTTCTGAGAGCAGGGCAAAGAGAATAAGATTAAATGGAGAACCGGGTCAATTGGAAGCTCAAGATCAATCTGAAATGGAAGCAGCATTTGCCGCAATGGAAGCACCTGGACCTGAAGAACCTGAAGCTGGACATCGAGCTGAAGAACCTGAAGTGCAAGATGTTTCTTCATCCGCACCACAGA
>NW_010944709.1:0-259 GCF_000633955.1 Camelina sativa
TTGTGCTTAAAGGGAAACCTAGGTTTGCTGATTTCAATCTCATGCCTCCTGATTGGGGTGCTAATTTTGCTCCTTGGGTTTCTACTATGGCTAAAGCTTATCCTTGGCTTGAGAAGGTTGATTTGAAGAGGATGTTTGTTACTGATGATGATTTAGCTCTTCTTGCTGACTCCTTTCCTGGTTTTAAAGAGCTTATCTTGGTTTGCTGTGAAGGTTTTGGTACTAGTGGTATTGCTATTGTTGCCAATAAGTGCAGGTA
>NW_010944710.1:0-259 GCF_000633955.1 Camelina sativa
TGGGATAAAACAGGTTTACGTGTTGTCTAAACACTCCAAATTCATCCTATACTCTTAAAACTAGTCAAATACAATGGATTGTCACAGATTCTGACACAAGAAACAGTAACAAAGATGTTTACTACTCTGAATCAATGTTTTCTCGGTTTTAGCCTGTTTTGGGGCAAAATGGGTATAACTGTTGCCTAAACACTCCAAGTTCAACCCGAACTCACATTCTGATCCTAGAAACGGTAACATAGCTGTTTACTGCTTTGAA
>NW_010944711.1:0-259 GCF_000633955.1 Camelina sativa
TAAAGCACCATCATGGAAGAATGCTTTGCCCGCCTCAGTGTATCATATTGATAATGGTTCCCTTGACAAAGACTCAGGAATGCTTGCCTCGTATCGAAAAATTCACTTTCAAGTATCTCATCTCTGTCCTTAGTGTCTGCAGGAATATCGCCAATCTCAACCTACAGTATCAAGACAACTATCTTGTGAGATACAACAAAATACAGAAACGTATGAGCTTAAATGACAGACCCTCTTCTCAATTCCTGACCCAAAAGAA
>NW_010944712.1:0-259 GCF_000633955.1 Camelina sativa
TGATTCATATCAGCGGTCAAAGCAAACATACCGAATCTCGATCGCAATCAATATACACGTCGCGGATATTGATGAAGTTATTGGATGTCTCTCCCTTGGTCCATAAGGTTGATCTTGATCGACTAAAGAATGTAGCTTTCCGAGAACTGATAGTTGTGGAGAGGGCCTCCCTATTAACAAAGCCTTGCATTAGTACAGCTCCTGTGTCAACGTTTTGTGCTATTGCCACAGCTAATCCTTTGTCATCCCATTTAATGCT
>NW_010944713.1:0-259 GCF_000633955.1 Camelina sativa
AAGTTGAGCAAGTGTAGTTTTTGGCAGCGTGAGATGGGCTTTCTGGGCCACATTGTTTCTGCAGAAGGGATTTCTGTAGATCCAGAGAAGATTCAGGCTATCAGAGATTGGCCTAGACCGCAGAATGCCACAGAGATCATGAGTTTTCTTGGGTTGGCAGGATACTATAGGAGGTTTGTGCAGGGGTTTGTAAGCAGAGCACGTCCTATGAGTAAGTTGACAGGGAAGGATGTTCCTTTTGTCTAGTCAGAAGAGTGTG
>NW_010944714.1:0-259 GCF_000633955.1 Camelina sativa
CTCACTTCAAGAAGAACCGGCACAATACCTGACTTGGCCATTTTCTCGCGCTGGCTCCAACTCTGATGAGCTAATACCATCAAGATATATGCCGAGTATTCTTGGCATTTTGGTTTATCTTCCCATGTTAATATCTCTATCAAATCTTTGGGCACAGCCAAACATTCCTCCATTGCCTTTTTACCCATTTGAGTCACTACCAATTGCCCTAGACTCGCTAGTGCCTTCTCTGACAAGTCTTTAGCTGACATTAGGCTTA
>NW_010944715.1:0-259 GCF_000633955.1 Camelina sativa
CTTGTAGTTTGCTTACTGCACTTTGCATTTTCATTATAGGATTGTTATTGACAAACATCCTTTACATATGCACATCTTGATTGTTCACAAACACTCAGATTGGATTGACACCTCTTATACTAAAATTGCATAAGGGGAATTGAAACACCCTGACATCCATTCATTCATAAGTCATCATTACATTCATCACACCACAGAAAAAGTCAGTTTCAGGAGGAAGAATCACGTGTGCATTTGGTGGCTTGGTGGTTGACTCCAC
>NW_010944716.1:0-259 GCF_000633955.1 Camelina sativa
CCATACCTTGTAACCTTTCACTCCTTCTGGATAGCCTAGAAACACTCCTTTCTTGGCTCTAGGAACTAGTTTGCCTTCATCTGCATGAACAAAAGCAACACATCCTAATCTCTTTAAATAACTGTAAACTGGAGATTTACATGTCCATCTCTTGTCAGGAATCTCAAAGTTTAATGCAGATGAGGGTGTTTTGTTGATCAAGATTACTGCTCTGTTAGTAGCTTCAGCCCAAAATCTCTTAGGCATTCCAGAATCACTC
>NW_010944717.1:0-259 GCF_000633955.1 Camelina sativa
GTTTAATTTTAGTTAGTTTAGAGATAAACCGATTAACCCCAGTGTGGTTATTTAATTGTCAGATGGGGACGATGGAGTTAAACCAGATGAGTGTAGCAATAGAGGAGAATCTGCACTATTAACCAACAAAAGCAAAGCTTTGGTTTTGGTAAACCATTTCAGGACAGTTCCGGTTAAGATCTTGACTTGTGAGGATAACTCTGAACAACTTCTCGATATGATTAAGACATGTTACTTAGCCGCAGGGAACCGATGGGCC
>NW_010944718.1:0-259 GCF_000633955.1 Camelina sativa
AGTTCAAATACAGTCAAAGTAGAATTCCAAAAAGTAGCAACAGCAAAGCAGTACATGATCTGCTGAGGAGATTTAAAGACACAGAGAAGATGAGGGAGAAAGCTATTATTGCCAATGGTGAAAATGTCAACAACAACCCAACAAGTCAGGACAGTTTGAAAACATCTATAGAGATGGAAATAAAAGTAATCAAATTCATGTCCCTTTCCTCCAGACTTTTGATTAATTGTCTCCTTTCTTAAAATTTTAAAACTCATCA
>NW_010944719.1:0-259 GCF_000633955.1 Camelina sativa
ATGCAGTTCTGAGGCATGATGACTCCTAAACCAGTTTCTCTACTCGTTGTCCTCGTCCTTGTAGTTGTAACTGTTGCAGCTGTCGTGAGGCTCTTATGAAAAGGTCCTAATGGTGTTAGAGTAAACAAACAAAGGTAAGAAAGCTTAAAAGCAAGTGAGTTTGGTTACTTTCTTCTTGATCTCCCTCAAAGGGAAACCATGTGAGCACATGTATATATAGTAGTATGGGAATGGGAAAGCACCCTCACACACTTAGAAT
>NW_010944720.1:0-259 GCF_000633955.1 Camelina sativa
AATTATACTTACCGGAGATACCGGCGGTACAGTAAACGAGAACAAAGATCATTCCACCGAAAGCCCATGCAATTCCCAATATCCCTACGCCGCCACAGTCCACTCCTCCGGCGTTTGCATCGGTTTGAGCTTTGTAGCCGATAACGGTGAGGACTGAGACGTAAAGGAACAAAAGTGTCGCCACAAACTCAGCTATGACCGCTCTATAGAGCGACCACTTCCTAAGCTCCTCCATGTCCAACAATGGTGCTGGAGGTGG
>NW_010944721.1:0-259 GCF_000633955.1 Camelina sativa
CTCATATCTCTTAAACCTCTGAGCTTACTCCAAAAACAAGCATATCGTTCAAAAAGCAAACATGCCTATCAATAGATAGATTACATAACCTTGGTACTTGAAGGACCCTCCCATCCAAATCTAACCTTAACAATGCAAGTCATGTGATCAAATTTGCCATCATTATTAGCTACTCACTCGTTCCCTAATTCCAAATCTAGTCAAATATCCAAAGTAGTGGTGCATTGCATTATTAAATCCAAAAACCTCAAAAATTCCC
>NW_010944722.1:0-259 GCF_000633955.1 Camelina sativa
GAGAGTGACAGAGAGAGAAGAGGAGAGACAGAAGAATCCATGGGGGGCTTTTTCTTTAAAACGTGACCGTAGCAGACAGGGATCAGAGGAGAGAGACAGAAAGCAAGAAAAATGAAGTTTTTTTATGGGGTTTTGTTTTGTTTTGTTTTGTTTTGTAAATTACATAAACTAAAAAAAAAAAAAAAGGATTCGTCTTGTTGCAATTAATTACGATCTCTACGAAATTTAACGGATAGGGATGTGTGTAAGAAAGCTAGGG
>NW_010944723.1:0-259 GCF_000633955.1 Camelina sativa
TTATGATTTGAGTTTTACTTCAGGGCTGATCTTGACAAGAGAATGTCAAAGAAGGAGCAGTTGGAAGAAGAACGAAAGAAACATGAGATGGACAAACTAAGAAAGGATATGGAGAGTTCTCAGGGAGGGATTGTGGTTTTAAACACTGGTCTGAAGGACAAAGATACATCAGAGAAGATGATGCTAGAGGAGTCTGATGAGGAATTTCAAGTTGACAGTGATGATGCCATAGATGAGGATGATGAAGATGAAGAGATGC
>NW_010944724.1:0-259 GCF_000633955.1 Camelina sativa
GAATGACCCCTTAGTTTCTAGTTATCATTCGTTGCCGCCAAGATTACAGCGTTTATTTGTCGTACTAACTGTTTTGCCCCTTTTTTTGTTGCATGGCAGATTCAGAAGAACCTCCGAAAATACCGGCAACCCGAGAACTAATTGAGAGGCTACGAGCAGGCGAGGTACGGTGGAACTCATTCACGCGAGCTCGTATCATAGCAGCCCTCAATGCCCCGTTAGTCCGAAACACTACAGCTCCGGTCCCGCCGCTTCCTGC
>NW_010944725.1:0-259 GCF_000633955.1 Camelina sativa
CTGTTCACAACCACACCCATACTCGAACCCTGTGATCTCAACCTCAACGGGAATATCTCAGAGCTGTAAACCCAAGTTATAGGTCCAGCTCCTATCGAGAACGTAGCTACATAAGTCATCACAGTCGCTATAGCTAACACCACAGCCCACATCACTTTCTTCTCCGAGTGGTCTATAATGGTTAGAGAAGTTCCTAACGCCATTAGAGAGAGTACCATTCCTCCGACGCTGGTTAGAAGCAACGGTCGTCTTCCGATTC
>NW_010944726.1:0-259 GCF_000633955.1 Camelina sativa
CACTTCTAGTATGTACTGCCATTCTCCTTCCATTCCCACCCGACTCATGTATGGGTTCCATTGAAGCAGGGGGCATCAGTGATGACATTGTATTAACTGATTGACTATATGGTAACTTAGTGGCTTCCTGCTGTTGATGTTGATACTCATTTCCCTGTAGGTTTCCTTTGGTTGAATGTGGTGCAGGTGGTGGCATACCCCCAACAGCACGATGTGCTCTACTATCAAAAAAGTTCAGCAGTTTTCCAACAAGTTTTGC
>NW_010944727.1:0-259 GCF_000633955.1 Camelina sativa
CAACAACCAATGCTAATTCTTGTTCTTCTTCGCCTCCTCTAAACAAAACAACTCTGTCTTCTTCTTTAGAAACACTCTTTTCTTCAAGTAGTGCCACTACTTTCTTGACTTCTGTTTCTTTTAAGTCATTGATCCTTACTTCTTTTGTTCTGTCAACGATGTTAATGGTTTTATCGTGCAAAAGAGTTTCAGAATTCCCTCGGAAACTCCCCACGATAAAGCCCACAATCCCATTGCATAGCAAAAACATGTACTTCTT
>NW_010944728.1:0-259 GCF_000633955.1 Camelina sativa
ATTTTGTTTGCAGGGACCGGTTACTGAGAATGGTGAAGAGCTTATCTCCCAAGGTTGTGACTCTTGTGGAGCAAGAATCAAACACAAACACGGCCGCCTTCTTCCCGAGGTTCATGGAGACAATGAACTACTATGCCGCGATGTTCGAGTCGATTGATGTGACTCTCCCAAGAGATCACAAACAGAGGATTAATGTGGAGCAACATTGTCTAGCAAGAGATGTCGTGAACATCATCGCATGTGAAGGAGCTGATCGGAT
>NW_010944729.1:0-259 GCF_000633955.1 Camelina sativa
GAGTGCCTCGAAAACTGATGTTCGCGGGTACTTGAGCTCCTCTTCCTTAGATTTGGCTCATACATTGAAGCCCTAGCTGGCTTCACAGGATTCGCAACCCTTGAAAGTGCTCTAGTTGAGCTACTTCTCCTCAAAGGGCTTGAATGTTGGCTAGGAGATGAGTTTCCACTCTTCAGCTCAGCAATCTCCTTCTTCAAGCCTTTGATAGAACAAGCCATGTTGGTCACCTTCTTCTTCAGCTTATCAAATCTCTTTCCAT
>NW_010944730.1:0-259 GCF_000633955.1 Camelina sativa
TTTAGTTTTCACCATTGTCTGTCGGTTGGTTGAACTCGAGATCTATTGTTGACAATAAATGTTTAGTACTCTCTTTGGTGTAGAATGATTGTTTTGGATAGGAGTGAAGTAAGGATTCATTAGACTGTAGAACCATCTCAACTTCTCGGTGTTGTTCCTCGAGTCGAGGCTTAATAGATTGCAGCATTATTGTCTTTCTCTTTAGGTTGATACTTGATTGTAAATGATGATATTTTCGTTACTCATTTGATTAAGTTTC
>NW_010944731.1:0-259 GCF_000633955.1 Camelina sativa
AAGTGAATCGGAGAGTGGAACGAGTGAAAGAAGGATTTGGTCATCCGAGAGAGAGTGATTTGCAGAAGAAGACTCGATTCACATTCTGTTTTGTGTTAACCCTCGCCTTCGTGATATCGTCGAGGATGTGTATCGCCTTTGTCGTCGCCGTTGAGAGAAGAAAGAAGTCGAACAAAATTTGTCTCGACAAATTTTTTTGGTTTAAACCTAGAGAATTCGACACCCAATCAGAATAGACCACGTGGCGAAGAAGACGGAC
>NW_010944732.1:0-259 GCF_000633955.1 Camelina sativa
GTGGAGTGTCTCACTGCCTCTCCCCAAAGATAATTAGGAACATCCATATGTTTTAAGATGCTTCTTGTCATCTCAAGTAGGGTTCTGTTTCTCCTTTCCACCACACCATTCTGTTGTGGTGAGTAGGGGGCTGTTAACTGTCTTTGAATCCCTGATTTATCACAGAACTTTGTGAACTCAGTATTAACAAATTCACCCCCTCTATCAGTTCTAAACATCTTGATTGTTGCTCCAATTTCTTTCTCAGCGAGACTTTTGA
>NW_010944733.1:0-259 GCF_000633955.1 Camelina sativa
TATCAATTTCCTTATTGAGATTCTTTTTCTTGTTAGTACTGTTGCCTCTCGTTAGTTGTTAGTTTATACATGTCAAATTGGTCTCTCGTCTCTGGTTTTAGGGTCTTGTGCACAGAGTAACAAACAAATGTGGAGATGCATGCGCTTGCATCCCTAAGAAGCATAATAGGAAGCACAACAAGAAGAGGAAGATTGTGAAGGAGGAGGAGGAGTTAAGTTGTTTATGGACATGTCAAGTGAAAGTGCTAGAGATTTCAGA
>NW_010944734.1:0-259 GCF_000633955.1 Camelina sativa
ACAAACGCAGTCTTGATGCTTCGTTGTCCTGACAATTCCGTAGGTGTAAAATCCAGATTCTCGGATTTGGAACTTGAGTTTAAGAGCATTGCTTCTTTACAAATCAATTCTTCATGAGGAAGCAATGGTACTCTGTTAAGATGAGCATAGCGGCAACTAGCAATAGCTCCAAAAGGAAACCAGTCACCCATCGCAAAGTTCACTGCCTCGCCACAATTAAAACCTACAAGAATTTTTCACACAACCCCAGTTTCAGTTG
>NW_010944735.1:0-259 GCF_000633955.1 Camelina sativa
CGCGTTCAGAAACTTGAAACTGAAGGTGACAACTGAAGATAGATAAATAACTGGATAAACATTGTCCTTCGTTTTTAAATTTTGTAAAGTGTCTTGTGTATTGAGCCACCATTGACTTGTACAAATAGATAGAAGCAAAGTAAATGTATAGAACCAATAGTTAATAAGAGTGTAGCTAGCTATGTGAAGCTTTTATTTTATGATCTTCAATGTGATTTTAGTCTTGATCAAGTTGAGAAATGATCCTAACGAAGACATC
>NW_010944736.1:0-259 GCF_000633955.1 Camelina sativa
GCTTGGCACTGTGCCCAGAGTGATCTTTCACCTCTTGAATTGTTCTCTGAATTTAGTTCTACAGCCTTGTAACCTTCCATCAAATCTAAAGAAGCAAATTTAAGAAAGAGTCAGCACCAACAATCAGTTGCATGAATTTATTTATGCCCTTAGCCATATAATATAAATTAGAGAAGATTACCTTCGTGCATAGCCATGTCTAAGAATGCCTGAAGCTCCAATGCTTTTCGATAATACATCATTCCTCTTACTGCAAAAA
>NW_010944737.1:0-259 GCF_000633955.1 Camelina sativa
ACAAACCTTTGTTGCCGCAGAGCATTCTACAAAACGGTAAACAAGTCATCAGTGATCAAAGGATATGAAATATGAGAACATTATGCACACCGAAATGCTATCTGCCGTAATGCAATAGTTGTAGAAGATTGCACCAAATGCTTGCAGTCAACAATACTGCTATTAGTCTGATCAAAATTCCAAATGAAGTAAAGAATGGGAACACTAAGCGAGCAGAGATTTCCAAACTGGAAGGAAAAATACCGAAGCTGCAGCTCTG
>NW_010944738.1:0-259 GCF_000633955.1 Camelina sativa
GCATAGATTGCTGGTTAGGAAGCGTAATTAGCGTTGTTGATGATAGTGATCAAAGATTAATGATGGAGGAGTAGCAACTTCAGACTTTTGGAGATCAATCGAAATATCGAATTATGGTTGATTGTAGAATTTTTTTTTGTTTTTTTAATGGTCTCTCACGTTTCCTTCTTATGATGGTATGCAGCTTCACTACAATACAAATTAACAAAATACTAATGGTTTTAGATTCGGTATGATAGGGACTTTGTCTCAATATATA
>NW_010944739.1:0-259 GCF_000633955.1 Camelina sativa
CATGCCCTGCGGGTGCGCTAAATCTGATTTAACCAAGGCTACGGGCTTGAAGCTTTCGCGGTTGCCCTGTTCGGGCTCGAACAGATAGGTGGTACTTTGGGTGCCAAGGGCAGCGCTGGTGTGTTGTTCTTTAATCAGGCTGTCGCCCAGCCAGTAGAACCGGGTTTGTTGGTCTTCGCTGGCTTTCAGTATTCGCCTGCCGAAGGCGTCGTACTGGTAGCGGGTTTGTTCGCCCTGGCTTTGCACCAGTGCAAGTTGG
>NW_010944740.1:0-259 GCF_000633955.1 Camelina sativa
GTCTCATGTACTCTGTTTCTTTCTTCTCAAGAAACTTTATAAGATTGTTTTGATCTTCTTCGCATACATCTGCATCTGCTAGCTTCTTCTCTAGCGTTGTTCGTCTGCCAAAGTTAAAACTTTATTATACATGAAGACTCCAATATGTCTTACAGAGAAAAAATAGCGTAAACTTAGCACCCAATTTTTTGCTCTTTATTCTCGTTATAAAAGGAATATACCTTTCTTTCCTCTCGTTGAGGTTCTTCATCTGTTCCTT
>NW_010944741.1:0-259 GCF_000633955.1 Camelina sativa
TGGCAACCACCACCAGCCACGGAGTATCCACAACACTCATCCTCCGTCTCCTCCTCCGGCAACTCCACCATTGGTCCTTTTATCGCCGTCTTTATCGTCGTCACTGTTCTCTGTGTTGTTGCTAGCGTTATTGGACGGCTTTGCTCCGGCAAAACCATCTTAGGGTATGGAGACTACGATATGGAGAGATGGGCTGAGAGTAGATGTGGTTCTTGTATCGACGGCCACATCATTCCCCACCGGCCGTCTCCGTCGCCTC
>NW_010944742.1:0-259 GCF_000633955.1 Camelina sativa
GCAACTACGATCAACAGGAATTGTAGCAGTCACTACAGGTACCTAAAATCAAACAAAAGCGAAATAAATACAAGTTTGACACATACCTCAGAAGCACATAGAAAAAGCGAACTTGAATATCTGAACCAGAAGGAAAATGTAAAAGAAAAAAATAAATAATTCTTGCAGCTCATCTGACGAATTAACGCTTCCAAACTAAATAAATAAAAAAACGACTATATCACCATAATTCGTTCAGGGAGTTGCAACAGACACAAAA
>NW_010944743.1:0-259 GCF_000633955.1 Camelina sativa
CTTAAAGTTCTTCTAGGATCAGTGGGTTCGAAGAGCAACAAAGTCGGATACGTTAAAGAGATGTTAAGCTTCTTATCAAACAACGGAAACTTATCTAAGTCAGTTATGTGGACTCCAGCAACAACTCGTGTTGCTTCTTTATACTCTGCAGCAGATGTCTACGTTACAAACTCTCAGGTAATCTTTTTAAGACTTCAAAAAATATTATTGGATATACAGTTTTCCACAGAAGCTTAGTATATGTTAGGTTTGATTTCGG
>NW_010944744.1:0-259 GCF_000633955.1 Camelina sativa
CTTCCAAACCCAACGGTTCCTGTGAAACAACACACAAGCTCAAAGCATTGATCTCTCCTACGAGAGACTCCATCTCCTGCTCCTGAGCCGAAGTTACCCTCTTCCGACTCAGAGCATCTGCAACCGTGTTAGCCTTACCAGGGTGATAGACTATCTCCAAATCATAATCCGCCACAAGCTCTATCCACCGCCTCTGTCTTAAATTCAGCTCCGGCTGAGTGAATATATACTTCAGGCTCTTATGATCTGTAAACACATG
>NW_010944745.1:0-259 GCF_000633955.1 Camelina sativa
ATGTTGGTCTTGATGCTGACAAATGTAATGTCTTGGTTAACATTGAGCAACAGAGTCCTGACATTGCTCAGGGAGTTCATGGTCATTTGACCAAGAAGCCTGAAGATATTGGAGCTGGTGACCAGGGACATATGTTTGGGTATGCTACTGATGAGACACCTGAGCTTATGCCTTTGACTCATGTCCTAGCTACCAAGCTTGGTGCTAAGCTCACTGAAGTGAGGAAGAACAAGACTTGTCCTTGGTTGAGGCCTGATGG
>NW_010944746.1:0-259 GCF_000633955.1 Camelina sativa
CATTTAGATTAAAGTCTAAGTTGCATATTAAGGAGTGATTAAAATTGCCTAAATACTTTGACTTGAATCTGATAAGGTCTTGCTTAGTATTTAGAGAATGGTTGCTTGCATAGATAAGAACTTGACATTGTCTTGATTCTATCTAATGCTATAAAGCTTGAGACATTGGTGATCAAACTTGATGAAGTCAAGGATTGATCCCAATGCAATTGTGTCTTATCTTTGCTAGAGTTTGAGTGATGTTTCAGGTTCACAAAAG
>NW_010944747.1:0-259 GCF_000633955.1 Camelina sativa
ACCGGAAAGATGGCTAAAGCTATGTTGTCAAAATTGTAGTTCCAACAGTTATTAGTGTTCGAATACAGTGATTTAACCCAAAAGAAGTCAACTATTCTATAGACTATAGTATAAGTTATAATATAAAATTAGATAAAAAAATCACCGAATAAATTTCATCAACGACAAGTAGCCGTGAAGACACGGGAGTGAAGAGAGAGAGAGACTCGTGAGATGAACAAAGAAGAAGATCAATGTCATAATCACAGTGTAAATAAAA
>NW_010944748.1:0-259 GCF_000633955.1 Camelina sativa
TGATGACTTTGGTGGTGGGGAGAGCCAGAGGACGGTCGGAGAAAACGGCGCCGTTTTGGACAAGGGCTTGGTGAGCGAGTGATCTGTCGGTGACCCATATGGAAGGTTTGGAGCCTACATGGAGTGTTATGATTGGTCCGTGACGTGAGGCTAAGTCACGGAGAACGCCTTGGAAATCGGAGAAGCTGTTTTTCTTAAGCCAGGTGATGTTTCCGACGACCGGATAACGAGGCGGTCCCGGTGGGAGTTTGTGGGTTGG
>NW_010944749.1:0-259 GCF_000633955.1 Camelina sativa
TTTTTTTTTTGGCATCATTAGAGATTAGGATTGATTGCTCAATCTTTTGGTAAAACACTCCTTATTATAACTTAATCATGTCATATGATATGTCTTTAAATCGATTTCTCTCTTTTATGTATAAATATGTAGGTCCCGTAATATGTATGATATAATTTTCTGTATATAGCAATCATAACTGTGGTAACAATATCTGAGATCTTGAAGAACAGTCGAGTGATGGACTCGCATCAGAAAAGAGTAAGTCAATTACTCAATT
>NW_010944750.1:0-259 GCF_000633955.1 Camelina sativa
AATGGATCCGAGATCTTGTTTAACGACAACCAAAACACGTTAATTTTGTTAATCTGCAAAGTTGTGAGTTTTATATGTATAAAATTCCTGGACCATTAGGAAACACAATTTACAAAAACCATATGTAGACAGTAGACCAATAGTAAGAGGGATCACTATACATAGTTTAACCGGTTTAAAGTATTCCAACATGCATTAGTAGTGACTGAGAGTTCAAGGTTTTATGTGGCTCCATGTGCCTAATTTCTGATTTGAGCTG
>NW_010944751.1:0-259 GCF_000633955.1 Camelina sativa
GTCACAAGGTGGATAATGAGTAATTAAGTCATGTAGAATAGCATCTGCCCCTGGCGGAAATGATACACATTTGAGCTTTTCTTTGTTCGATTTCTCATTGGCATCTTTGTTCTTCCCATTTTTGTGCCTGCTTGTGAATAATGAAAGACGCCTTTGTTCTCCGCGCCTATAAAAGCATCCAAAAAAATCAGAAACAGAAGACTCTCAAGTCATAGCAATCGAACTTACACCATCGAAAAATGAATACTTTCTCAAACAC
>NW_010944752.1:0-259 GCF_000633955.1 Camelina sativa
CTATGAAGCTTGATGATAAGTTCATCTTCATCATGTGTAAAGTTTCCTCTTTTGAGATCAGGTCGGAGGTAGTTAATCCACCGGAGACGGCAGCTTTTACCACAACGGAGGAGACCAGCGGCTCTAGGAAGAGATCGCCAACAGCCTTCGCCATGAGACTTGATGTAAGAGACAAGTCTCTCGTCTTCTTCTTTAGTCCAAGCACCTTTGTTCATGTGTTCTTTCTCACAGCAAGGAGATCTCCCCATAGCTATTTTCT
>NW_010944753.1:0-259 GCF_000633955.1 Camelina sativa
TTGCAACCAAGAGCTTTCTTCCCTGGAGGCAAAGTTTCAACCGTCCATGTACCTTGGTCTTCAAGAGCAATGATTTCAACACGAACTGCTTCACGCCAATTTTCATCTTCGAAAGCCGCAACATATGTGCGAGGAATAACACCAGCAGTTATCGCAGCAAGAAACGCACGATGATGGACCGAGAACTGAGAACAATCAACATAAGAGTCAAGCGGATACCAACTAGATTCAAATAAAACATCATCATGCTCCAAATGAG
>NW_010944754.1:0-259 GCF_000633955.1 Camelina sativa
AATCATCTATCCACTGATCCAAATTGTTTGGAGAACCTGCAGCGTGCAGATGCAATTAAGCATTTGATCCCCAACCTTGAGCTTAAGGATGGGCATCTTGTTTACCAGATTCATCATGAGGTGACTTTCTTGACTTTCATAAAGATAGCTTTGGCCTGTTGGTTACAACCTCTTCTCTGATTTTAAAGATCGAAGTTTGGATTTATAAACCTTTTAATTTATGTAGGTGCTTAGTGCACTATTCAACCTGTGCAAGATA
>NW_010944755.1:0-259 GCF_000633955.1 Camelina sativa
ACGAATGGCTATAAAGATGTTTGGACCACTGAAAATCAAATTAATTACAACTTTTCTGAATCTTATTTGGTTTTACATTAGTATTGTTTAAAGTTTAGTGACCCACACTCACCTAACTCGAATGTTATAGATTTGATTTGACTTGTGTAAAGCCTCTAACCAAGCCGTAATTTCTTTTACAAGTTTTCGTTTGCTAGTTAGAATGTTTATAATTTAAATGTTTACTCTTATATTAGTCCAACCAAAGACGAATTATTGA
>NW_010944756.1:0-259 GCF_000633955.1 Camelina sativa
TTAATTTCTTTATTTCGTGAGATAAGGCACTTAAAAGGAGAAGAGGTGGATGCTCTAAGTATCAGAGAGCTTCAGGGTCTGGAGATGCAACTTGATACTGCCCTCAAGAAAACTCGCTCTAGAAAGGTTCTTATTTATCCAATAGCTATATATATAATATATCTTGTATACATGCATAGATCATTTGTATATATTATGTCTATTAATGTGCAGTGTGTGTATGCGTATATATAGACAGATATATAGATACACTACATCT
>NW_010944757.1:0-259 GCF_000633955.1 Camelina sativa
CAAGTACAGTACAGATCACGCTCACGTGGTTTATACTTTCATATCACACTAAATGGCATTTCCGTAATTTCACATAGAAATCTACAAAGGTCGGAGAATTCATCTTCTCTTATCATATCCCCCCATCCAACAGTGTGAAAAGCAAAGATGTCTTTTTGAAGAAGAACACGTGTCGGTGAAAGAGTGGTCTTAACCTGTAATAAATACCCTACTACAGCTGAGGCTAAGGTTGTCTCTGTTTTCATAGGGCTTCCTTCTT
>NW_010944758.1:0-259 GCF_000633955.1 Camelina sativa
CTATTAACAATCTCATTCTCATAACAAAAACACATCCAAATCTTATCTTACATTCATCGAAGCTCAATTGAAACGCAGCGTCTGCGAAAAGAAGTCCAACTGAAAATGATGAAGAAGATCTTTGTTCAAATCAGTGTTGCTTGTCTAGTGTTGGCGTTCATGATTGCGATGGTCTCGGCTCAGGGACATGACGATCACGAGGGTCACGATGATCATGAAGGTCACGACGACCATGCACCAGCTAAATCACCACCAAACG
>NW_010944759.1:0-259 GCF_000633955.1 Camelina sativa
AAGCTTGGAAAGTGTTTTTGGACTGGGTTGTTGTTCACTTGGTGAATAAAAAATTGCCATGATTTCTTCCACCTTCTCTCTGTTTGCTAGAATAGCTTTGATGAACTCTATATGGAGAGGAACTTGAGATAAGCTATCCACATAAGGCAAAGATGCTCCAACTCTATTCATACTAGCTTTGAAACTTGAGAGCACTTTCTTTTTGGCCTTTTTAAGAACCCTTTGTGGAAATGGAATTGGAGGAATATAAAGAGGAAGA
>NW_010944760.1:0-259 GCF_000633955.1 Camelina sativa
AAAAGATTTTGTAGGATTTTAATATTTTAGAATTTTGAAAGACTTTAATGAGCTTTTATAGATTTGATTATTTTTAGAGTTTTTATATAAAAAAAAAAAGAAAGAAGATGAAGGCTCCTACTGGTAACCAGTAGAAGAACAAAAAGAAAAGGAATAAAAAGAACAATGCGGAATGGAAAAAACAGTTTTTGAGGAATGAAAGGAAAATCTGTAGAGAATGAACAAAATAGTAAATGGTAACCAAACAATAAAAATATTT
>NW_010944761.1:0-259 GCF_000633955.1 Camelina sativa
ATCAGCCTAGTCTTGACAACATCTAATGGTGTAGTTATGGAAGCGGATATCGCACCAGCCAATGCGCCACAACAAACACTCTGCAAAGGCTCAAGATGGCTCTGCTGCGTTTTCTCCAAAACCGCAGCCTTGAGGTATTCAAACGACGAATAACTTAGAACACCAGCCGGCAAATTCCTCAACAATGTAGCCGAATAACCGGCGTAAAGCCCCAAGATTCCATCTTTCTCAAGAATCTTAAGCAATACTTGATACGATC
>NW_010944762.1:0-259 GCF_000633955.1 Camelina sativa
CAGTCCGTATAAAACACCACCTCCCGGAAATCGTGTCCAATCATGCACCGCATCGCCCAAATGAAAGCTTCGACTTCTGCATGTAACGGGGACAAACTATGCCGGAAATTGGTGGCGCCGAGAATCGGGGATGATCCTTGTGAGGAAGTACAAACCCAACCTGCACCTGCAAAAATATCAGTTTCTTTCCAAGAACCGTCCAGGAAACACCGATGGCCGGAAACAAACGGCGGGAGAAAAAAAATATGGGGCTGCGGCC
>NW_010944763.1:0-259 GCF_000633955.1 Camelina sativa
CGGTTAACAGTAACAACGGATCATCTGGCCAATCAGCAAAAGCGACTCCTGCCTCAATCGCTGCAATGGCAGAAATGCTAACTTCATCTACAAATTCATCAATGATTATGCATTCTGTTCTGTCTTCATTTGCTGCCGAAGCTACTACACAGACTTCTGGTTTAACCAAATCGAGTAGTGCAGACACAAATGCATTTGCTCCTCCAAATCCGCAGTATCACATGATCCCAAATCCAGCCGCATCGCAGCAGTTTATACC
>NW_010944764.1:0-259 GCF_000633955.1 Camelina sativa
GTGGAGACAGATGCAAGTGAGTGGAAGAAGTGGAATTGGAGGTCGGAAGGAGACCTTCTACTGAATGGAGCATACTTCAGGTCATCAGGAGAAGAAGCGTCTGCTAGCTATGGACGAGCCTCAAGCTTAGCAGCTAAACCATCATCTATGGTCGACACTATTACCTCTACTGCAGGAGCACTAGGTTGCCGTAAGGGCAGACCTTGCTAGTTGCTACTTCTCTCTCGCTCTCTCTATACCACCATCATAGCAACTAACC
>NW_010944765.1:0-259 GCF_000633955.1 Camelina sativa
ACCGTCGACGATCAAAGAGGAGACAAAATGGAAATACCGGACGATGTCACTCATGATAAGCGGCCGCGTACAGATCGTTAGCCCGAGCAACACCCTCCACAGCCAAGACGACAAATAAACATGATTATGGGTGGGCTAGCAGGATGTAATGACTCGGTCAGATCGATAAGGGGCTATACCAAGAAAGCCATTGAGGATCAACTCCACGAACACGCTGATATCCTTCGACAACAGCGATCTAGAGGGGTTAGATCTGCCC
>NW_010944766.1:0-259 GCF_000633955.1 Camelina sativa
TGTTGTTGTTGTGATCCTGTCCAAGAAGCGACCTTGCAGACAAGAAATCAGGAACAGAACTCAAATCACGGTTCCCCAATTGTGTCAAAGAACCAAAACCCATGGACATGGGAGCATGGATTTGGCCAAGGAAACCAGATTCAGAGCCGAATTCAAAAGCATTGTCAAAAGGGTTTGCAGAAGAAGGAACATTGATGAGACAAGACTTGTTGTTAGTGGACGACAAGAACTGGTTTTGCTGAGAAGGGTCAAGGCTAAA
>NW_010944767.1:0-259 GCF_000633955.1 Camelina sativa
GATTTAGCTTTGTATGGCTGGCGATGACCTTTGATGCTTTCTCTTGTCTCGTTGTAGTTATGATATTGCATGCTGGGTTCAGGAAGCTCACGCAATCCAAGAAACCATCTCGAGGAAGATAAACCGCATCCACGAGAGTTTTGAATTTTGTTTATGTGATTCATCTGCAGTTTTGGAAATCAAGAGATGTAGTGTTTGGTAACTTTGAATGACAGACAGAGGCAGACAACAATAGTAGCTAGATGGTAGATTAAGAAAG
>NW_010944768.1:0-259 GCF_000633955.1 Camelina sativa
ATATATTCAGAAATGGGTTGTACTGTGAGGGAGAAGCATGTGAAACCGAGCCGTAGGATCCGACCCGTTGCCTTTAGATCCGACCCGCCTGTATGTTTGATCGAGAGGATTGCTCTGTCGAAATCAATCGTCGAGTCAAGTCTCAAAAACCTTGTTTATCATCCAGGTCTTACTGATTCTGGCTCTGTTGTTAATTCGTCGAGCCCTAGCGAGTGGGGTTATTGTACTGAGGAGCATTTGGAAGAGATATTGCTTAAAC
>NW_010944769.1:0-259 GCF_000633955.1 Camelina sativa
ATTTGTTTTCAAAGATCAGTATTTTTTGAAGCTTGCCAAGTGAAGCATCTTTTGGATATAATTAGAACGAGAGAAGCTTCAGAAAGAGTGAAGCATCTTCTCGCACTTCGACGGCATCATCTTAGGACTACTTGTTTGTTTTCTTTCTTATCTCTGTTGTAATTTTGCTACAAGTTTCTAATATATAGTTTCATTTGCCTTTTGTTTCTCCGTGTTTGGTAGATTGTCCAAATACAGAACATATATCATCTGCAATTGC
>NW_010944770.1:0-259 GCF_000633955.1 Camelina sativa
TACACAGAACTTTTAAAAAATAATATTATTTTATTATATTATCGAATTGTGTTCAAAATTATACTCGTCCAACTAATGAATCGCCTATTCTAACATATGTAGTATGATAATTGTTACTTCAAACTATTTTTTATACATAAGTTAGTTTGGACTTGGAGTATCGTTTTGTTAGATATTTCTGTTATTTCAAATTATATTAAAAAAATTATCCCATAGATATAGTAAATCACCATAAATTAATGATGTGGGACTGAAAAAA
>NW_010944771.1:0-259 GCF_000633955.1 Camelina sativa
TCTAGTGACCGTTAGCTGAGTCAACTTCCGGTGGTTGCAACCCCCACCTGAAATCAAGAATATAGTTCAAATCTTTTACGTTCACGCTCTACAACAGTTCTACTTATCCCTAAAAAATGCTATCTTATAACCATAGCTTATCACAAATATCGAGTTTATTATCGAAGACACTAGGGAGATGCTAAGGAGAATTAAGAAGTGGAAAAAATGAGAGCGGAGACAGGAATGGTGGTGGTAGGTGTTTTGGGATTATGGGCAC
>NW_010944772.1:0-259 GCF_000633955.1 Camelina sativa
ACACTATAGACTGGTGTTGCAGCGACGCAGGAGGATTCCGTGATTGTAGACCGATCAATCCCGGTGGAGTTTGCTATGAACCAAATACACTAAGAGACCACGCGTCGTATGTAATGAACTCGTATTACCAGGAACTTGGTAGCACCAAAAAGCAATGCACTTTCAGCGGTACTGGCACTGAAGTTCGTCACGACCCAAGCCATGGTGCTTGCGTTTACGTATCTTATTAAGATCTATGCATGTATATATATATATATAT
>NW_010944773.1:0-259 GCF_000633955.1 Camelina sativa
TAGAGCGGTCACAACGCATCCGTGCAGATGAGCTAGAACGGTTTTACTTGAGTCTGTTTGATAAGGCAATGAAGAACGAGAGCGTTGAGATTAGTAAGGAAGCAATGAAGCTCATTAACAATAGCATCTGCAAGATGATTATGGGGAGGAGTTGTTCTGAGGAGAATGGTGAGGCGGAGAGAGTTAGAGGCTTGGTGACGGAGTCAACTGCATTGACAAAGAAGATTTTCATGGCAAACATGTTGCACAGGCCCCTTAA
>NW_010944774.1:0-259 GCF_000633955.1 Camelina sativa
TAGGTGGTCACGTTTGGTATCTTGGAGTCGCTAAGCCGTCTATTATCAAAAACGATGATGATGTTGGAAAGGGAGTAGATAATAAAGTCAAATCAAAGTCTGGTCATTGGTACGTTCCTCCTCCTGTTGACGAGGTGCGCGTCTTCAGAATCTCGGGACCGAAGTATATCAAACTCAACCATGGTACTTGGCATGCTGGACCACTCTTCAAAGACAGTTCCATGGACTTTTACAACTTAGAGCTCACCGACACAAATGT
>NW_010944775.1:0-259 GCF_000633955.1 Camelina sativa
AAATAGTGCACTAGTATTAGTGTATTATTTTTACTATAGAAAAAAAAACTAGTTTAAAGTTACAAATGTTTGATAATTTTGAAATTTTAACACAGCGCGCCAAAAGTTTCACAATGAAAAACAGATATATTGAGAAATAATAACTACAGATAATAAAAATAAGTTACATAGGCTAGGCACACACACCATGGCATAATCTTGAAAATAAACATAGGTTTCGCTAACTAACACATAAGCAGAAAGTCTACTGAAATATAAA
>NW_010944776.1:0-259 GCF_000633955.1 Camelina sativa
CGAGTCAGATTCGAGCAACGAACCGAGATCATAACCAAAGCTTCATCCTCAAGCTAAAAGACCTCCGATCACAGTGAAGAGCGAGCTTCGTCACGGAATCGAACCGATCGAACATACAAGGATCTCAGCTTTGGTGTCGAATTGGGGAAAATTTTGTTTAACCCTAAGACAAAACGGCAACGTTTTGTTTTATGTAACAAAAATGGAAAAGCTTAATGGGTACCCGTATAATTATGTAAAAGCCCATTTACTAACTGGG
>NW_010944777.1:0-259 GCF_000633955.1 Camelina sativa
ATGTGTGTAGATGGGTACTAAAATGAAGCCAACGGTATTTAACGAAAGAGTAGCCACGGCATTAAAGAAGTGGCATCACACAGCAAAGGACCAGACTAAACACGGAAGACACTCGGGATCAAACACACCTTTCTCTAGCCGTCCAACCACACCAACACATGGCTCATCTCCAATCCATCTCCTTCATAATTTCAATAACCGTAGCGTTGAAAGTTACCCAGCTTCTCCTTCTCCTAGATACTCTGGTCATGGTCATCAT
>NW_010944778.1:0-259 GCF_000633955.1 Camelina sativa
ATCTCCCTCTAGAAGATTCCCAAAAGATAGACAGAGGTAAACCCGGAATCACGGTTAAGGTGTATGACCACGATACAGACAGTGAGCACGAGCTGTGTCTAGCACTCCGGAGTAGCTATGTTCTCAAGAATGGTTGGTTGAAAACATTTATTCAAAGAAGAGACTTGAAGAAAGGAGACGAAGTTGGTCTCTTCTGGGAGTGTTCTACTTCTAAGCTTCATTTTAGTGTGCTTTCTCGTGCAATCGCAAAAGCTCCTGC
>NW_010944779.1:0-259 GCF_000633955.1 Camelina sativa
TTCTTAAAGGACATTGAAATCTGCCCGTTAAAACGCTTAGTGTATTTCATCACCGTTGATTTGAGATCTGACGGTTGAGATCTGTTTGATGACGTTGCCCGATCAAGCTGCCCGAGTAATCTGACATGGACGGCTTAGATTGAGTTAATTGATCCAGTGACTGTTCCACAGCCGTTGGTTCGTGAGTCGTCGTGTCTCGTGTGTGTGCTTTTTTTCTCTCCTACGATTTTTTCTTAATTAAACAAAAAGATTTTGGAGA
>NW_010944780.1:0-259 GCF_000633955.1 Camelina sativa
TCCCTAAGGTACCACTATCACCTTCACTTGTAAATATCAATGCATTTCATATTGTGTTTTGTGATTCTGTTTTTAATCTTGAATCCTCAATCAAATTTCTTTCACACAGAGGACTGTGTGATTTAAGTTTGGGGGAGGGTTTGAGATAGCATTTGACATTGTGTTTTGTGATTCTTATTTCAAATTTTTAGCATCATCATGTTAGTATTTGTATATCATCTAAGGCATAGAAAAACCCTAAAAATTTGAAAATTTTTGA
>NW_010944781.1:0-259 GCF_000633955.1 Camelina sativa
AGATTCCTCATATTCGAATCACCAAGTGCCAATGTTTCCTTCTTAGTGTTAGGATTCACAAAGTCAGCAACTTCATCATCATCTTCCAGCTGTGTTGCAGCAAACAAAAAAAAGAAAGAGATCAGTGATCTTGAGAGAGAGAACAATAATGTAGAGATGTACTGACCGAGTCTTACCTTCTTCTTGGTGATTAGATAATCAAACTCTGTTAATGTGAGATTAACCAATTCATTGGTGTCAGGAAGCCATGTGAGCTTCA
>NW_010944782.1:0-259 GCF_000633955.1 Camelina sativa
ATAGAGTATTGTAGGAAGAAGATGCCAAGGTATATGGTTCCTAAAACTGTGTCGTTTAGGGATGAGCTGCCCAAGACTTCGACTGGGAAAGTTATGAAGTTTGTACTTAGGGAGATTGCTAAGAATATGGGTATGACGAGGTTAAGTCGGATGTAAGAAAAAATCCCTGATTTTTAGTTTTTTTATGCCAAAAAATAAAGCAAAACAAAAGGAAAAATCTAAGGGGAGTTGTTATATAGTATCCCCATATCTGTTGTAA
>NW_010944783.1:0-259 GCF_000633955.1 Camelina sativa
CCTCTGCACCTGCTTTTGGCCCAAACATTATCCCTTTACAGGCCTTTGTCTGGAAGATTCGGTGCCCACCAAAAATTCGTCATTTTTTATGGCAAGCAATTACGGGCTGTATAGCAACAACGGCTAATTTGAGGCGGCGTGGTATGACCTGTGATCCTGAATGTGGCCGGTGCGGTTGTCCTGAGGAAACGATTAATCATGCCCTATTTTTATGCCCACCGGCTTGGCAGGTGTGGGCTCTGTCCTCCTTCCCGACATC
>NW_010944784.1:0-259 GCF_000633955.1 Camelina sativa
AATATTAAATACAATTTAATTTTATCTGAGTTTTGTCTTTAATATAATATATATGATTATTGAATACAATGTGAATTTTTAAATATAGTAGTATATATTCTATATTTTTAAATTATTTTATTATAAATTAGCTTGGTTTAAATTTTACATTAAAAGTATGAAAACTTTTTTGTTTTAATTGGTTTGATCAGTAGTTTTATTTTTATCTGAGTTTTGTTTTTAATACAATATATATGATTATTGTATACAATGTATTTTT
>NW_010944785.1:0-259 GCF_000633955.1 Camelina sativa
AAATGCATCAAGTATCAAATCTTCAATCACTAAGAAAGGAACACTTTTTTTTAATCGTTCAAAAATGTAACTTCCTAGAGTAGGATGCAATTTATCCTGATTGGGGGAAAGATCTCTTCTTCTTTCTTTATTTTTTTTTTCTTTCCAGTTCTATATTTAATGGGTAATATTATGTTGTTATTTTCTTTAAGGTTTTTATTTGTATGAGATATTGTTTTGAAACTATATGTTAAAATAGCATATATGTTAACTTGTCAAT
>NW_010944786.1:0-259 GCF_000633955.1 Camelina sativa
GAAAAGAGGAAAAGTTGACTAACCTTGAAGTCATCAATTAAGGCAAAGTCCGGAAAGAAAGGCAAAATATCTTCTATCTTTAGAAGACCATCAGTTTCCTTGAGAAAAGCAATAGCTTTCCTTATGTTTTCCCTTTTAGCTCCCTTTTCCTGCTTGACAACATGCTTTGCAACCATCAGCCACAGCTTCTTTCTCAAGTCTTCATCATCTTCAACCTTATCAGCCTCAGCCATAGCAAGTTCTGGATCAATCTGTAAAA
>NW_010944787.1:0-259 GCF_000633955.1 Camelina sativa
AGTGAAGCATGGCACTTCGGCTACCAGCTTCTAAAGCAGCTGAAGTTGCGATTGGATCCATTGGCTGCGGTTATGATTTAGCTATTGATGTAAGGTTGAAATATTGCAAAGGAGGCTCCAAAGATTCTAGATTGCTTGATATTAAAGAAGGTGATGACAATTGCGAGATTCTTTTGCCTGGTGGTTTCTCCATCCCTAATGTTTCCAAGTCTATCAAATGCGATAAAGGCGAGCGTATGCGCTTTAGGTCTGATATTCT
>NW_010944788.1:0-259 GCF_000633955.1 Camelina sativa
AAAAAAAAAACTATTTCCTAATTATATGGATGATGTAATGATTTATTATTTTCACAAAATAGAATCAAACAAAGATGATAGGTGAAATATAATGATTAATAAAAAAATTGATATGCTACGTAAGATAAAATATCTTGTTTTGTTCAATTTAATTAGTTATTAATTATTTTGAAATTTATTTAAAATATTTTTCGTTTTTAGAATGTATTTATATTGCAGATATAAGTAGTATTTTTTACTCTTAAAGATTATTGTTATA
>NW_010944789.1:0-259 GCF_000633955.1 Camelina sativa
AAACCTTCACAGTGGACTGAGGCCTAGAGTATGGTGTTCTGGCCATGCTATAAACAGCAGATCTTCCCCGAGATCTAGGGGTGACAAAACCATTTTCCAAAGGTCTTTGTCCAGAAGGCTTTGGTACCAGTGACATTGTAGGTGACTTCTGCGGAAACGGGGTTCTGTTCAGGAAAACAGAATCTTCCCTACCAGCTTGACCACGCAATCCCAACATAGAAGGAGTAACTTCTGAAGGTCGGCTACCCATGTAGGCCTT
>NW_010944790.1:0-259 GCF_000633955.1 Camelina sativa
CCATCTTTTAGGTTTATAAACGGAAAATGTCATCTTCAGAGAGACGACGACGAAGAGATTAATTTCAATTATTTCCTTTCCTCATCAAAAGTTCTAAATAAATAAAAAAATCTTAGGGGGACACTTGAGAGAGAGAGAGGGCTAAAGAGGTGACGTCATCTCCACCCTCATCGTATAACTTTCCCGTTTTGCCCTCGGACGCTGGCTTTGCCTCTTTTTCAATTTCTTCATCCAAGGGTTCTTGAGTTTTTTTTTTTTT
>NW_010944791.1:0-259 GCF_000633955.1 Camelina sativa
CTAGTATTGGAATGTCGCCTTATGAAGCACTTTATGGCCGGCCACGTTGAACGTCGTTGTGCTGGACGCCGGTTGGGGAAAAGATATTATTCAGACCTCAGATTGTGGACGAGATGACCGGAAAATTAATGTTCTTGAAAATCAAGCTGAAGGAATCCCAAAGCCGACATAAAAGTTATGGGGACAAACGTCGGAAGGAATTGGAGTTTGAAGTTGGCGACCTAGTGTACCTTAAGGCGATGAGATACAATGGTAAAGG
>NW_010944792.1:0-259 GCF_000633955.1 Camelina sativa
TGAGAATAAAGGGAGCGAGAGGGATCATGATGAGTAATAAAAAAAAATACTGAGACCGCTGGAGATGGAACAGAGGAATCAAAGGGTGAAGTATGACATAAAGTAGTGGCACCAATTATATTGCTTTTTAGAGCTTGGTGTAGAGTAGTATGTAGCGTAGTAGAAATATAGGGAAAAAGTTATGAAACAAATATAAATACGATTCCAGATTTTATTTGTGTTCACCATATTTATTTCTTTAATTGTGATACACTAGCGA
>NW_010944793.1:0-259 GCF_000633955.1 Camelina sativa
AAAAAGCAACCCGTAAATTTCCAATGAAAGGACCAATCTGAGACATTAGTTACTATCTATCTTGGTTTAAGCAAAAAAGCATCATCGAACAAATTTAAAAAAAAAAAAAAAAAAAGAAGAAATAGAAGAAATGGAAGAAGATTGTGCCTTCGAGTTCAATATCATTTTCATGAGCAGCTTCAAGGATGTTCATTCCAATGGGGACCTTAACATGAATTTCCTCTCCATCTTTATCAACAAAGATAACGTTTATCCTGAA
>NW_010944794.1:0-259 GCF_000633955.1 Camelina sativa
ATATATGTCCTTTGAAAATCAAATAACACTATTTATTGTTTTTTACCTCTTGCAAGGAGTTAATCTCAGCGTTACACCTCTTAAACATGAGAAAATTCGAATGGACACATTAAAAATCAACCATTAGTCTTCTATAAAAGCTAATTAAGGAGCGATCAATGTGCTTACCTCTTCGTGTATGGACAAAGTCCAAGTACCAACTGTAGGAAAGACGATAAACACAAATGATAAGCTTCTTTCGAATGCAAAAAAAAAAAAA
>NW_010944795.1:0-259 GCF_000633955.1 Camelina sativa
TTACATTGGGGTTGAAGGTTTTGAGTGGGTCGCCGCCTTTTCTGGAACGTTTCTTGTTTTTGTTGTTGCGACCAGCACCTCCACCAGATCTCCTACTGTTACCCATTGCAGCTCCAGCTAGCTTCACCGCCTTGCTTGCCTCTTGTGTCTTTAGGTCCACTAGATACTCCGGGATGTCCTTTAAATGTGGTGCAGGTGCAGTCTTACTCAAAGGCTTGTCATGTCTCAACAGATCTAAGTCTCTTGGATTAGCTTCAAA
>NW_010944796.1:0-259 GCF_000633955.1 Camelina sativa
CCGGTTCTAATGTCTGCGCAAAGCTCTTTGTAATGATCCTCCAAGAACTTGACCGCTCGAAGAAAGGCAGAGGCAAAGACAGCTCCGACTCTTAGGACATGAGATCGTTGGACTAGACCGCAGAGAAGCTGACAGTACATGCTCTGTTTGCTGTCTTGACAAAGAATGGTCTGGTCAGGGCTAGTGTAGACGTTATACTTGTTGAATGGTCTGTTTCTAAAATGTTGACTTTTGTAGTAGCTGGTCAAAACAGGACGCG
>NW_010944797.1:0-259 GCF_000633955.1 Camelina sativa
AACTATCTTCTAGATATATGTCTTTCATGTAAATAAATAAAATTTTCATTATTTTCTTCCTTTCTTTTTCTTATTAAAAAAAAAGAAATAGTTGGCATTGTCTTGGATATATTTCAAATGAAAAAATCTTATAAATAAGTAAAAAGAAAAAAAATATTTAAAACCCCCACTTTTGAAAATACAAAAGAAAAAATTATTTTAAAAAGGAAAATGTATATATTTGTTATAATTTTATGAAAAAATCTACTACACATAAAAT
>NW_010944798.1:0-259 GCF_000633955.1 Camelina sativa
ATTGACTTCCTCTGGTTTATCAATCTGCAACCAATGGGATGCGTTGTCGATTCTGTGGTAAGTCCATCCAGCCGTGGCTTGATAGGCGCTTCTGTGCATTTGGCGCTCTGTCAAGAATTTGTCGTCGCTGCTCCACAATCCCAACACCGGGCGTAGTACTGGGGGATATTGCCGTTTGAACAGCATCGTTATGAGATTGGCACGGTAGATGTTCAAAGCTGCAGTCAAACGACCAGGTCTTTGAAGGCTGTTTATCCAA
>NW_010944799.1:0-259 GCF_000633955.1 Camelina sativa
CATTCGCAGATTGAAGCTCTAAAAGCTGCTGGAGTGACTGAAGTTGTATTAGCTATCAATCACCAACAACCAGATGTAACATTCCGTAACCACAACTATATTACGATTGATTGATTATTCCGTGTAAATTAAATTATTCATCCTCCTCCTTTCTCTTTTGGTATTTTTTCTTTCAGGTCATGTTAAATTTTGTGAAAGACTATGAGAAGAAGCTAGAGATTAAGATCACGTTTTCCCAAGAAACTGAACCGCTTGGGAC
>NW_010944800.1:0-259 GCF_000633955.1 Camelina sativa
TAATGGATAAAAACAAGGAATAACCTTTTTCTCTTTGGCCATTTTAACGAGTTCTCCGAGTACGAATTCCTTTGCCTTTTCATTTTGACAGAGAGCGTTGTAGTCACCGCTCACATTGTTATCTGCAGCCCAGCGTTCAAGGATATGCTGGTTTGGATTAGCAATTGCGACTAGGAATGACTCAAAGCTGTTTCCGTACACCCACACCTGATAAATTTGATGAAAAGGCGAGGAAGATTGTGATTAGTTGTAGACGAGA
>NW_010944801.1:0-259 GCF_000633955.1 Camelina sativa
GCGATCCTAGGACCAAACTCATGGCTTTGGCTCGCCGCCATCCTCGCTTCTTCCACCCTAATCTTCATGATAATCGTCGGAGTCATGACAAGATACTACATTTACCCGATCGATCAAAATAAGAACATGTACAATGCCGCGTCAAGATCAATCCTTTATCTTCTGGTCCTCTGTGTTAGCATCATGGTGACTTCAAGTGCAGCTGTATTGTGGAATAAGAAGAAGTACAATGCTGAGAGCAGTAAACAGGTCCAAAACG
>NW_010944802.1:0-259 GCF_000633955.1 Camelina sativa
CTTGCGTGACCCACTGGCCGCTGGGCGCAGTGGCCAATGCCAAAGTAGGGGCAAGCAGACACAACAAAGCCGCCACGCTGCAAAGCTGGCGTGCTGGTGTTGAAAATAGTCCTAAAGTTTTTTCCAGTTTGGTCGTAAACATGAGAAAAGCCCCTGTGATGACGACATCGTAGGGCGGCCCAGTTTGTTTTCGTATTTTGAATAGCGGGGGCTTTTTTGCCCTTATTGCCCATTTGAATTGACAGCATCTCCTCAATAA
>NW_010944803.1:0-259 GCF_000633955.1 Camelina sativa
TCCTCGTTGTGTGCTTGATTTGCAGGAGAATATCTGAAGTTAGGGACAAGGACAGACGTAAAACTTTGGCTGAGATCATTTACTGTTTAGTGGTACAACGGTTTGTGGAGAAAGGGATCTCTATGATTCCTCAGATTAAACCAACTTCAGACCCAGCAGGACGGATAGACTTATGGCCAAACCAAGAAGAGAAGCTCGAAGTCATTCACTCCGCGGATGCATTCGAGATGATACAGAGTCACTTGTCTTCAGTTCTTGG
>NW_010944804.1:0-259 GCF_000633955.1 Camelina sativa
ATGCCAATTAAATGAAACAAAGGAAGATTAGTGATTATCATTATTTGAGTTTGTGATATAAAATACATACTATAAGATATGATTAGCCCAATGGCTAGCTTTATATCAAACCTTATCACGTAAATTTTTCGGTTGTCTAGCTAAGATGGAGACACACCAAAAAGGCCTACGTTTTTTTTTTTTTGATATAAACACAAAATGATTCAGAATAATTATTTATTAGACGATGATGATGATGATGATGATAAGTAGCAAAACA
>NW_010944805.1:0-259 GCF_000633955.1 Camelina sativa
TCTGGGTGTTTATCTCTTTCTTCACCAAATTCGCAATATCTTCTGTGTCTTACCCTTCCCTTTGTATGAGTACCAAAAAAGCTATAGCGGTAATAAATAGCCAGCCGAATACTTAGGGTATCCCAACAAAGCAAATAATATCTACTAGAATCATTTCTTTTTTACAAAATCTTGCTCTTCCCTATGTGCCAGGCGGCGGAAGATTCACTATCACTTGGTGCATTAAATGCTCCACTATCTGCAACATTAGATTTTATAA
>NW_010944806.1:0-259 GCF_000633955.1 Camelina sativa
TCCATGAAAAAGGGAGAAGAAAGAGAAGTATAGAGATAACATCATAAGAGTTGCACATGCACGCAATAAATTCTAAAGTCAGAAGAAGCCAGCTTAGTTCAGAGTGGCAGTCGTTGTTAAATTACTTGACAGACCAAAACCAACTTCAAAACACACACACAACACAAACATAACAGATAGATAGATCTGAGAGAGACATTTTTAGAAGAGAAATGGTGTAAGAATGAGGATCTCTTACTCAATTGAAGGGAACATTTTT
>NW_010944807.1:0-259 GCF_000633955.1 Camelina sativa
AGGCAACCCACTGGTAGGAATTACTTATTTTGAATTTTTGTTTTTTTAGGATCACTAACATGTTAATTTTTGGTTTTGAGTCTTTATTGTTTCAGAAAAAAAAAAAATAGGGTTATGATACCATTGATCAGCATCGATCGATACCATTGGATAGGTTGTATTGTATTGGATACCATTGGATAGGGTTATTATTGTATTGTGGTTTGCGAGATTTGGTTGCTGGTATTTGTCCTACACCCGCATTGGATAGGCCAGTTAA
>NW_010944808.1:0-259 GCF_000633955.1 Camelina sativa
ATTAGTCAAATGCATTGGATTGTTACATATTTTGACCCCTGAAAGAGAAACATAGCTGTTTACTGCTTCTAACAAATGTTTTCTCTCGGTTTTAGCCTGTTTTCTCGTATTAAGCCTGTTTTGGGAAAAAAACGGGTTGAAGTGTTGTCTTAACACCCTAAATTCGTCCCGTTCGCTAGAATTAGTCCAATGCATTGGATTATCACACATTATGACCCCAGAAACAGTAACAAAGCTATTAACTGCTTAGAATCAATGT
>NW_010944809.1:0-259 GCF_000633955.1 Camelina sativa
ACCTGAAATAAGGAGAAGAAGTGTTATCCCTAACAGTCTTCACTTCCCTAATCTTCTCCACAACTCCCATCCCTTCCAAAACCTTCCCAATCACCAACACCGAATCCTCCAGCTCCGGCGAATCAACCGCCGTTATAACAAACTCCGTTCCGTTAGGTCCCACCGCGACAACCTCTTCCTCCATCGCAAGCTTCCCATTCCTCGCCACAAGCTTCGTCTTCGGCGGCGGTATCGACGGATCCCTCACAACGATCCCAAC
>NW_010944810.1:0-259 GCF_000633955.1 Camelina sativa
TGATGAAAGGACAACGAAAGCGGCAGTTCGTGGACAGAAGGTGGTGTTTAGATGAACTCATCTTCTATGTGTTTTCTTCTCTCATCATCATTATATTCGAACTTCATACAAATAAATAGCAAGTATTACTCAGGCCGAATGTACATCTCTGAATCAAGAGCTGCAAGATATGGAAGCTCGTGCTCGCAAAGGACAAAAGAATTCCCCAGATGAAGCAAACCAAGTGATCCAGGTATGTCACATCAGATTATCGTGCTCT
>NW_010944811.1:0-259 GCF_000633955.1 Camelina sativa
AGGTTGAGCTGGGTGGATTGGAAGACGAAGAAGAGGATTTACCCTTGCCTGGATTAGAAGATGATTTTGCCTTTGATAAGGAAGAGGTTTGTTCTAACACTATCTCTATCTTTTCCATGTCTTCCTTGTTGAGAGTTTTGTGGTGTTTTTTATATCTTGGATTCATTTGCTCTGGTGTCTCATAAGATTTTCCTCAATATATGCAGGCTGAAGTTTCTAGAACTCTTTTTGACGCTGATGATCTTGCTAGTACATTTTC
>NW_010944812.1:0-259 GCF_000633955.1 Camelina sativa
CTCCACTGATATTTTGTGAATACTTTGCCAGCTCTTCTTTCACCTTTTCATTATAAAAACAAGTTCAGAATAGAGATCATTCAACACATTATCCTACAGAACAAACACTAATGATCACATGATTCAGAAAACACACCTCTGTGACTCCATTGTTGGGGTCTGAGAGTAACTCTTCTGCTCCTTCTATCCCAACCTTGTTAGCCGTCTCAACTAAAAACTCCCTGAATTCATCCGCAAGGTTATGTCCAGTTAACGTCTA
>NW_010944813.1:0-259 GCF_000633955.1 Camelina sativa
ATTTAAATATGCACAATTTTCTCATGTGCTGAAATATAACCAGATGGAATATTTAAACATATTTTTTTGTTAAGATAGTCAAACACGTATTCTTTCTCATTTTAAATTCTTCTTTTCTTACGAATTTGTTTTCCAGTCATTAGTCATTACGATACAGAGAATAATCCAAGTTATTTTATTTGGTATAGTTGAATTTTCTGTCCTTCAACATGGTAGTTGAATGTTCTGTCCTTATTGTATAACTAGAAGATTTTCGCGC
>NW_010944814.1:0-259 GCF_000633955.1 Camelina sativa
ACATGTAATATGTTATATGTATATACTAGCTATAAATGTGCTAAATAATGATATTATATAAGTTCAATACCCAAAATGTGATTTAATGACTGATTTCTTTTCTTTTTCTTTTTAGTGATAGTAATGAAGTTTATGTTTTATTTTTGGCTGAATAATGAATTTACATATAAACTTTGTTTTTCGGTAATGTGGTATAATATTGGATGTATGCGAAAAATAACTCGTTGGTTATTGGTAAAAGAAAATATTAAATTTTCAT
>NW_010944815.1:0-259 GCF_000633955.1 Camelina sativa
TCACGCAAAAGCATTCCATCAGTCATATACTTCAGAATTGTTTTCTCAGACGTACAATCCTCAAATCGAATGGAATAGCCAACCTGTGACAAGCACCACCAAAGATTTAGTTTCTTGCAGTGTCTAGTCCGAAATTGTGTAACAAACAATTGCCAAAGGAAAAATGTTAAGATAAACAAAAAGAAAATGTACCTCATGTCCAAGTTTGACACCCATCTCTTGAGCAACACGAGCAGACACACTCATAGCCGCAACTCTT
>NW_010944816.1:0-259 GCF_000633955.1 Camelina sativa
CAGTATCCTACTTCTTGGATTCCATCTCGTGGGAAACTGGATGACGTTGATGCTTCTGAGAGTAGTAATGAAGACATGAAAAATATGCAGAATGGGAAAACTGTGAAGTGCCCATTTGATATGAGCAAGTTGAATTCCTTATTTCAGGGTCAAGATGTGAAGGAAGGGCAGACCCAGAAGAACAAGGAAGAACCTGGACAGCTTCCTTATCATAAATTTTGGATACCATCTTATGGGAAATGGGAAGATGTTGAAGCTT
>NW_010944817.1:0-259 GCF_000633955.1 Camelina sativa
TTGATTGGTCATAGCAAGTTTTGTCTTTGTCCTAGTGGCTACGAGGTTGCTAGCCCTAGAGAGGTCGAAGCCATTTATTCAGGGTGCGTCCCAGTCGTTATATCTGACAACTACTCGCTTCCCTTCAGTGACGTGCTTGATTGGAGCAAGTTCTCGGTAGATATTCCGGTCAATAAAATCCCTGACATTAAGAAGATTTTGCAAGAGATTCCACATGATAAGTATATAAGGATGTATCAAAATGTTATGAAAGTTAGGA
>NW_010944818.1:0-259 GCF_000633955.1 Camelina sativa
AACATATATTGATATTTTTATGTACGAATAGTGAGAATCTAATGGACCAACCAACAAAATTACAAAACTAGTTTGTCTCATTCCAGACCGTGAGCTTGCTGCACATGATTGACTCAACCATTTTGTTGCTTCTTCACTTGCATTTTGCGTATTTTATTTAAATTTCAAAAATTCAAATACGTGAAATCCTTATATATAATAATGTAGTCAAGTTTAGTTCCACTACATATATGTGTATTATTCCTCTTGAAGATCGTAA
>NW_010944819.1:0-259 GCF_000633955.1 Camelina sativa
AAAGCAGTCACCAAACAGTAGAAGAAAGCTGGTGGTCTTCTGCCACAACAACAAGAGGAGTCCTACACAGTGGGCAAGTGATGTTCCAATAGTCTATCCATTTCTCCAAGCAAGTTTTGTGAAACAAGTGGCCACACTTTAGCTTGTTGATCTCTGAATCCCCTTCGAATTTCGACAGGCAAACCGAACACTCGTTGTCCGCCTGTTTCTTGCACTTGCACAAGCTCTCAAACCTAAGCGTCGGAGTCCGGTTCCTGAA
>NW_010944820.1:0-259 GCF_000633955.1 Camelina sativa
GGATTTCTTCTAGATTTCCACTTACATTATGCTTGGTCCTAATTGTACTGATATTTACTTAAGATTTTTTCTCTCTCTTTTTTTTTTGTCTGTGTTCCTTGAGAAGGAGGAAGGGTCAAGTGGGAAGTTACGAATCCTTCTAAGAAATTTGGTTAGTGCATTTAGTTAGTTAAAGCCAAACATTGAATAATCTTTATTTCTATCATTTAAACAATATATAATAAATCAGAATAAACATACATCTGCACTAATATTATCC
>NW_010944821.1:0-259 GCF_000633955.1 Camelina sativa
AGTGCTGCCTGAACTTTTCTTACCCGTAAGAACTGCATGGCTCAGCGTCGAACATAGCACAGCAAATACATTTTCCCTTTTTGAACTTTTACCCAGCCGCGGTTTCTTGGACGGCTCTTGTTCTCTTTCTACACAAGCGGATTTGCGTTTCAGCCTAAGAAGCTCGCCTTCCTCATCCTCAGAGACTTCTGGCTGTTTCCGTGGAGGAGGTTTATAGTCTTCATCATCTTCATCGTCCTCATAATCGACCAAGCCTCCC
>NW_010944822.1:0-259 GCF_000633955.1 Camelina sativa
CTTGCAAAAAACTTTCATCAGGAGTAGCTTCTGCCAAACACGGATTTCTGCCAACAAATTCATCAAGTGAGATTTGCTCTTGTGGAACAGCTTCTTCCAATGACAAATTTGTGGAATTAGAAACTTCTGATGAGATATCTTCATCACTAACAGCTTCAGATGGATCAGTATCATCATAAGTTTCCTCATGCGAAATCTTTTCTTCAGGCAAATCTTCCAAAGAAGGATATGTTTCCAAAAGCTCTTCTGCCAAGACCTT
>NW_010944823.1:0-259 GCF_000633955.1 Camelina sativa
AAAGATAATGATAACTCAACCTAAACAATCTGGAAACTCAGCCATAAAATTAACATAATTCAGACATTACCGGAAGACTGTTGACAGAGTAGTTTTGGTGCATTTTTCCTGGAACTGCTGGTACTGGTGGACTTTTTGGTGACAACAGTTCATCCCCAAGGTCTTCAACATTGTTTTGGCCAGTTTCCCCAACACCCAAGGAAAGCACATGTTGTTTCATCTGCTTGAGATCACTCTCAACAGAACGAAACCTGGTTTC
>NW_010944824.1:0-259 GCF_000633955.1 Camelina sativa
GTAAACACCTTGGTCTTAACTCCGATATCTTCATGTACAGGTACTTATATATTTCTATTCAATTCAATTATCTCAAAGTTTTATACTTTTTTCTCATACCCAATTCAGATTCTGGATCTGAGTGATATAATTTGGTCTTATTCTGATTGTTTTTTTGTTTGTTTGTGATTTACAGAGGAGACAAGGCTTTTTGTAGCAAAGAGTGTAGAGAAGAACAGATTGAATCTGATGAAGCAAAGGAGAGAAAGTGGAGAAAATC
>NW_010944825.1:0-259 GCF_000633955.1 Camelina sativa
TGCGCATGAATGTGATAACACGCAAATGTCGCATTGCAACGGACAATTACTTTAATTGTACTCTAATATTCCTATATCCCAAACTTTGGCCTCATTTTTCATATTAAATTATTATGTATATACTTATTTACTTAATTATTTTCATAAATTGACATATTGAAATTTGAAACCCACAAAAAACAAAGCTTTTGTAGTTCTTCTTCTTCCGTACATTACGTTAATTTGATTCATTCCCCAGCTGTAACCCAATGATATATAT
>NW_010944826.1:0-259 GCF_000633955.1 Camelina sativa
TCCGATCTAAAAGAATCAGTGCAAGCCTTGCAAGATCTACAGCTTAACACCAAAGGATGCCCCTTAAACTCTATACGCATGAAGTATAGACAAGACAAGGTAAAGAACAAACAAAAAAAAAGGAAAACTTAAAAAAAAAAAATCAGTTATTGGTTTCATAAAACCGAATGAAGAGGTATGGTTTGGTTTGAGTCGGTTCGTGTTAACACAATTTTTTGATTTTTGGCATGTTGCAGTACAAATCGGTGGCGGTATTCAG
>NW_010944827.1:0-259 GCF_000633955.1 Camelina sativa
ATCTTTCTTGATGATTTTACTCATTTTCTGTGGGTGTATCCTCTTCGAAGAAAAAGTGAAGTATTCTCAAAATTCCTTCACTTCACTACCTATGTCAAAACTCAATTCAACACATCCATCAAATCTTTTCAATGTGACAATGGTGGTGAATACTCCAATGACTTGTTCACTCGTCACTTTGATACTAATGGGATTGTGGTTCGTTTCTCATGTCCTTACACTTCCCAGCAAAATGGCAAGTCCGAAAGGATGATAAGAA
>NW_010944828.1:0-259 GCF_000633955.1 Camelina sativa
CACAGTATGTGTGACAATCCAATGCATTAGACTAATTGTAAGAGTTTAGACAACACTTACACCTGTTTTTTCCCAAAACAGGCTTAAACCAAGAAAATATTGATTTGAAGCAGTAAACAGCTTTGTTACTGTTTCTAGGGGCAAAATATGTAATAATCCAATGCATTTGACTAATTATCAGAATTTGGGTTGAATTTGGAGTGTTGAGACAGTACTTATACCCATTTTGTCCCGAAACAAGCTAAAACCGAGAAGACAT
>NW_010944829.1:0-259 GCF_000633955.1 Camelina sativa
GTCAATGGAGTGATTGGAGTAATAGCTTCACTTCCTCAAGAACAGTATACTTTCTTGGAGAAGTTACAGTCAAGTTTGAGGAAAGTGATTAAAGGAGTTGGCGGCTTAAGCCACGAGCAATGGAGGTCGTTTAATAACGAGAAAAGAACCGCAGAAGCGAGGAATTTCTTGGATGGTGACTTAATCGAGTCGTTTCTGGATCTGAGTAGGAACAAGATGGAGGACATATCTAAATCCATGAATGTTCAAGTGGAAGAGT
>NW_010944830.1:0-258 GCF_000633955.1 Camelina sativa
TTTACCAAACATAATAGAAAAATTTGTCAACATTTACCTCCTGACCGGAAGCTTTACCATAGTTAGCTATGATATTCATGACCGTTGAAAATTGTTCTTCATCTGCTTTACAAAAAACAGACTATCATCCGCAAAAAAAGCAAATGGGAAATAGGAGGACAATTGCGGGCAAGCTTAATAACAGTAATTTTTTCCTCCCTCTCTACCTTCTTAATAAAAGAATTAAGCAAAGACTTAGAATTAAAGTATAGAATAAAC
>NW_010944831.1:0-258 GCF_000633955.1 Camelina sativa
ATATGTATATATAGAAAATTGTGAAAATGTGAAATGCAGTTTGACCAAGTTGAGGTTAAGAGTAAACACATGGGTTAGTCATTGCTTGTATTAGGCAACTTGCCAAATTTTTAGGGGATAATTGCAATCCAGCCTCTCTATCTGGATTTATTTACAATATGAGCAGAAACATTAGAAAAATCTCCTCAGAACTACTAGAAGAAACTACTAAGAATTTATGATTCCAAAAGCATTATTGACACCACTTTCAAGAAAACA
>NW_010944832.1:0-258 GCF_000633955.1 Camelina sativa
TCCGATGTTCTCCGCTCAATCCCAAGATTCTTCTTCATCTCCCCACGATCCATCGGTCGGCAAAAGGGTTTTCGTCACCGGTCACCGTTAAAGCAGAGAAACCTCCGTGAAGAATCGCAACGACGCCGTTCCGAAGTCCTTTTTCTAGGTCCCGCCGCATATATGGATCCTAAGAAAGTTTCACTCGGGTTGCAGAAAGCTATGGAGTTCTTCTTTTGGATCGAAACCCATTTCGGGTTTGATCATAATGAGGTCACT
>NW_010944833.1:0-258 GCF_000633955.1 Camelina sativa
TAACTTCGTCCAAGACATACTGCAATGAAAAATCAAGCAAAATAAATTCGAAGTGCTAAGCCTAGCATGAACTCAGGACTCTTGGAGCCTTAAGATTTTCACTTCCACATAGCTATGTGTTATTTTTTGTGTGTTTCTTATCCAACACAACTGTAGAGATATGTTTTGCTGGTTTCAAGCAGTCCTAAAGAACAAACTCCAAAAATAAAATAAAGATACACACTCAAAGATTAACAAATTACTGTAACATCACTGACC
>NW_010944834.1:0-258 GCF_000633955.1 Camelina sativa
TGGTTCTGGTTTAGTCTGGTGGAGGAACAACAGTACAGTGCCGATCTCTGCTGCAATTCTGAATCTTGTTTGCCAAGAGAGGGCCGGGCTGTCTCCTTGTCTGAAAAGACGGTCTTCTAAACTCCCATTAGCCATGAACTCATACACTAAGCATCCACATTCGGGGCATGCTCCAAGCAGAAGAACCATGTTAGGGTGCCTCATGCTGCTTAACACTTCAACCTGTGTTTAATTGATAAAGAGCACTTGATTAAAGTC
>NW_010944835.1:0-258 GCF_000633955.1 Camelina sativa
TGCTAGACAAAATCGAAGTGGTGTTACCCGGGGTACAAACCAAAGAGCCTTGCCTTTACAACCTGACGAAGCCATTGTTGGTATGATTGTTGAAATGGGATTTTCAAGGGCAAGGGCTGAAGACGCGTTACGAAGAGTTGGTACAAACAGTGTTGAAATGGCTATGGAGTGGTTGTTTACCAATCCTGAGGATCCTGTGCAGGAAGATGATGAATTGGCTCAAGCACTTGCCCTATCTCTTGGAAGTTCATCTGACAC
>NW_010944836.1:0-258 GCF_000633955.1 Camelina sativa
TCCGTGTGAGAGTTACAAAAACCATCTTTTGGGATTGATAATTTGATATATCCTCAAAAAACTTTCTTGCTTAGCTTTACTTACTTTCTTTTTGCAAAAGCACGGCTGAGCAATGAACAAGATATATATTTCTCTTATGCATATATATGAGTTGGATATGAGGTTTCATGTTGTTTTGTTCTGTTTCTGATATCTCTTCGTCGTCATAAATTTCATATGCATAAATCTCAGGTAGGATTGGCCCTTGTTGTAGATAAT
>NW_010944837.1:0-258 GCF_000633955.1 Camelina sativa
ACATTTCCTCCTAATCGTACCCCTCCTTTCCACCTAACTTCGAAACAAGCCCCAAAAAACTTACACTCCCAACATCAAACATCTTTGTCTACTCTCCCCCAAAAACCACTTCCCCATAACCTGCCAAACTTAAGTGCTGGATCTCCCACCATTACCCAGTCTATCGCCCCCTCTGGACCATATATTCTCAGTCTCCCTGCAGCTATCACAACTTCAGGCCTGCCGTATCCCTACCCCCAATCTCCAGAAAAAACTTTC
>NW_010944838.1:0-258 GCF_000633955.1 Camelina sativa
TAATTGGGCCAAACTACGTAAAGCGGATTGCAAAATGACACATTCAGGTGGGCCTCACGGAGAGAACATATTCTGGTACCGAAAGAATGAGAATTGGTCACCCAACAGAGTTGTTACTAAATGGATGATGGAAAGTGTGAACTACGATCGGACGACTAATACGTGTAAGCCTGGCGAAATGTGCGGTCATTATACGCAGATCATTTGGCGTACAACCACAGCCGTTGGATGCGTACGTGAGAAGTGCGATAACGACCT
>NW_010944839.1:0-258 GCF_000633955.1 Camelina sativa
CTGACTCGATGATGGGTGCATCTATCTATATATAATAGAAAATGGCCGAGAGGATTTCAAACAATATTACACTTGCGTTTTTGTTACCATTTTTATTATACGGCTAGTCTTTTTTTGTTTCTCCCATTTTTGGAAAATTTTAAGCTGTTTATATTGTCAGCATAAAACATGTTAGGAAGTTGGATAGGGCTATATTGAAGACATATCTTTTGGTGGCCGAATCTTTCGATTTCAGCTTGGAATAGCAAAATCATGACA
>NW_010944840.1:0-258 GCF_000633955.1 Camelina sativa
TTCCTTGTACATGTATCTGAATCAGCTGATCAGTTTACAAATGCTTTTATCTGTTTTTTCTTTTTTGTTCATTCTTAGTTAGGGTGAAATTAAATGATGTTGGGTTTTATTTTGCAGGCTTGGCTTGGTCACCGTTTAATTTCGGTTCTGATTTTGTATGGTCGTTAATTGTATCTTAATCTTTCTTTTGATTTAGCTTTTCGTTGGTTCCTTTGCTTTATTATGACTTCTTCTTGTTATGTGATTTCAGGTTTTCAA
>NW_010944841.1:0-258 GCF_000633955.1 Camelina sativa
TATGTTCACATTAAACAAAGAAAAGCTGAAACTGGAAAACAGGTATCAGTAGTTGCTTGTGGATGAAAATGTTGGGGACCTGAGCAAGGCATAAACCGGAGGACAGATCATAAAAGCACCATGTACTGTCAAGAGATGCCGACACAAAGTATTTATTCGTTGCGTGGACAGTTACAGCTCGCACCTGAAAACCACATCATTGCTTTTACATTAAACAGAACAAATATGAATAAAAGGAAAAACTGTATGAGACCTGTA
>NW_010944842.1:0-258 GCF_000633955.1 Camelina sativa
AATTAGGTTTTAACTAAAACAAAGTTGAGTAAAGATGGTAACAAATTCACCTGCTACGATGGACTTCCTTACTAGATCCAAGTTGTTGATGTTAGTGCTGACTTTTATTTCTACTCTCTCGAGAAGTCCCTCTAATTGGTCACGAATGTCTCTGGCTCGTTTCATGCTCCGGACCTTTTCAAATATAACTCAAACCATGTCAAATGAATTTACATGACCACAAGGTCCACAACGCTGTTTTAAAAGACTAGACAATGG
>NW_010944843.1:0-258 GCF_000633955.1 Camelina sativa
CAAGTTCCCCCGATTTTGAGGTATCAGTTATTGTATAACTCGCACCACTCATTTAGACAATGCTCTTTTTTGCTCTTTTTTGCAATCCACCTTCGTGTTTATTTATATTGTGTTATGTAGAGTGCAATGATGTGAAATGTCACCTATTAAGTATACATAGGAAAGATAACCTCTGTTTTTGGTCCTTATTCTTGCTTGTGATTGGTGCGTATGATGCAGGGTTCAGATGGGAGAGTGCCTCAAGACCATTATTTATGC
>NW_010944844.1:0-258 GCF_000633955.1 Camelina sativa
AACGTGCAAAGCGGCTTGTTGACGAACCTAACGGCTTCTCCGGGAACTCTTCTGTTAGACCTTGTAGTGTGAACAACTCTTTGGGAGACCTGATGGCAAGGCCTCTCACCTCCCAAGGGGATGACCAAACTATCGGCTCCAAAGGTGTCATTAAAAAATCTGAATTTGTTAGGATTATCACTAGGGCTCTTTATTCTCTTGGATATGATAAAACCGGGGCTATGTTGGAGGAAGAATCCGGTATCTCTCTCCATAATT
>NW_010944845.1:0-258 GCF_000633955.1 Camelina sativa
TTTAATTGTGTTTCACAGCGATGTGTTCATGACTTCAAAGCTCTTCTAGTTGAAGCCTTGTCATCTGAAACTGCTTCTCAACCAACAGAAGACGGAAAGACTGTTCTTAATTCTTGGTCAACGGCTAAACAAGTGCTAAAACCCGATATCCGCTACAGCAAAATGCCGAGGGATGATAGGGAAGCCTTCTGGCGCCGATATGCTGAGGACTTCTCGAGGAAACAGAAACAAGAAAACTATCAAGAGGAGAAACATAGA
>NW_010944846.1:0-258 GCF_000633955.1 Camelina sativa
TTTAATTTATATAAAAATATCTTAAATACAGTATGCAAAAACGTATCAGATTTAATTATAATGTAAATATTGTGTTACAATAATATATATTATAGCAACAATATATAGCTACTATTAATTATAATATGATAAATGAAAAATGCTAATAATAATATTAATATAGCAATAATATGATGCTATTATAGAGAGACAATTAATAGCATAGAGAAAAAACGCTATTGTATGTGTCCCCTCTAAGATAGCACCGGCAAAGACAGC
>NW_010944847.1:0-258 GCF_000633955.1 Camelina sativa
TTCAAAGAGGTGATTCATTTAAAGCTAAACCGGGATTACAATGTGGCGGTTTAGAGCAAGCTTAGCAATCGCATCAGCTTCTCTATTACAGGTTCGTGGAACAAAGGAGAAAACCAATTTCTGAAAGTTTGAGGACAAAGAGAGGATGTCGTGATGCATCCCATGGAGTTCCTTGGGCGGAGACCCCGAGTTTATGGCTTCGATTACTTGTTTAGCATCTGAAGCGATGTGGAGGTTTGAAAAACCTAGATTCCTTGC
>NW_010944848.1:0-258 GCF_000633955.1 Camelina sativa
TGATCCTATCGGTTGTAGTGGCGGTTTAGCCTTATTTTATAATAATACCTATGATGTTTCTATTTTATTTGAATCCAATCGTTTGATTGATCTGGAACTCATTTATAAAGGTCATGTTATTTATTTTACCTTCATTTATGGTGACCCGGTCCCAAAGAACCGGGACTTTGTGTGGGAACGGTTAACACGGATTGGTTTATCTCGGGATTCTCCTTGGTTTCTTATAGGTGATTTTAATGAGTTAAAAGGAAACCACGA
>NW_010944849.1:0-258 GCF_000633955.1 Camelina sativa
CTCTGTCTCCGTTCGCGCCAGCACCGCTGGTTACGATTTGAACGCTTTCACTTTCGACCCGATCAAGGAGTCGATCGTGTCTCGTGAGATGACGAGAAGGTACATGACTGATATGATTACTTACGCTGAGACTGACGTCGTCGTCGTTGGTGCTGGATCTGCTGGTTTGTCTTGTGCTTATGAGATCAGTAAGAACCCTAATGTTCAGGTTGCTATCATTGAGCAATCTGTTAGTCCTGGTGGTGGTGCTTGGCTCGG
>NW_010944850.1:0-258 GCF_000633955.1 Camelina sativa
AGCAAATTAAGTAAGAGAGTCTCGAAAAGGAAGAAGAAAAAGACAACACTGCAAAGATATTGAAGAAGACAGGGTAAAAAAAAATTGGGTATTTTGCAAAACAGAGACTTTATTTCAACCAATTTTTAGGGTTTAGTAGTCAATCAATTCTCGATCAAGCTTCGATTTTTGAGAAAAAGTTAAAACCCAGCAGCAACAACACACAAAGAGCCAAAGAGAGAGAGAGAGAGAGAGAGAGAGAGAGAGAGAGAGAGAGAG
>NW_010944851.1:0-258 GCF_000633955.1 Camelina sativa
AAAGAAGTTAATTAAGAATAACAACAATATCTGAATGAACAACAATAGGAATGCAAATCGTAGGATCTTAGTGTAGATCTCTTTAGTTGGCCCAATTAAGGATATATTATGTTCTAAAATGGGGTTCTTTACAATTATTACGTTGTAACTTTGTAAACTCCTTCACATAAGCCGAGACAAAAGGTTGTGATGAAATCCCATGTCGAGTCCATTGTAAGCCAATGGCGCGTACATCCATAGTTCGTCCGAGCTCAACAG
>NW_010944852.1:0-258 GCF_000633955.1 Camelina sativa
ATACTAACATGTCATAATAGGAGTTTGAATAAAGTGACAGAAATGTACCTGAAATATATGAAATTATAAGCCTGAGGTTGAACTCGATGTACAAGGAGTGATAAGTCTGGATTCCACTATAGAAGTGTGAAACTTGGTACTAAGATAAGAAATCATAGCTTGTATATGTTCCGTTGACATGTCATCATTTGATTGATCCACTTTCTCAACCTTTTGTTCTTGTGAAAGTGAGAACTGCATTGGTCTTCCACTTAGACC
>NW_010944853.1:0-258 GCF_000633955.1 Camelina sativa
GATATTTTCTCTCGGCTCTTAGATCTGCGGTTTCAATTGGGACAGATAGGGTACCATCCCAAGACGACAAATCCAAATGTTACTCACTTGATCTTCGCTGATGATGTCATGGTATTTTACGATGGTGAATACTCATCCTTGCAGGCAATTGTCAACCTACTGGATTACTTCTCTGAAATCTCAGGTCTGGTCTTGAATAAGAACAAAACAGAGCTGTTCCTGGCTGGCTCCACTTTGGTGGATCAGCGTAGAGCAAAT
>NW_010944854.1:0-258 GCF_000633955.1 Camelina sativa
ACGAGATCGAAGAACTACGAGATCGTGCCTTGCTCCGGATTCAGAATTACCAACAGGCGGCAGCCCGTCACTATAATAAAAAGGTCAACCTGCGATCTTTCAGCGAGGGAGACCTCGTTTTACGCAAGGTATTCGAAAATACCGCCGAGCTTAACGCTGGTAAACTGGGCGCAAAATGGGAAGGGCCATACCAAGTGTCCAAGGTCGTCCGCCCCGGAGTCTACGAGCTAATTACTATGTCCGGCGAGGCAATCCCGC
>NW_010944855.1:0-258 GCF_000633955.1 Camelina sativa
CAGTCAACGAAAAATGTCAGTTGGTCAGCCGTATTTTGAGTTGCTTTTTGTGCCCATTTTGCTGCCCGCCCTGGTGCTGATGGCCTTTGGCCCTGAAAGCCGATGGAAAGACACCCAAATGGCCAAGTACGCCAAGCCAGGTGTTTGGGCGCTGGGTGTCGCCCTGTTGGCGTTGTTGGGCTCTGTCGCTTTGTATTCACATTTCAGCTGGGTGTGGGCTTTGGGTGTAGTGGCTGCGGCTTTTCTGGCGGCGGGCAC
>NW_010944856.1:0-258 GCF_000633955.1 Camelina sativa
TGTCAATTGTTTTTGTTTTGTCAATGGAGCAGGAAAGTCCGAGAAGGAATGTTGTCGTAGCTTGACGTCGAAGCTAAGTGTTAATGAAGAGTACAAGGAAGCATTCAGAACGAACTCCTACTTAGAGATTCGGACAAAAGCAGAAGATCAATTAGGCGTTACATCCTGTAGCAAACTCTCTTCTTCTTCTTCGCCTTCTTCTTCGTCTTCTTCCCCTTCATCTTCAGATCTTAGCTTCCATTCACACTTCACCGATTA
>NW_010944857.1:0-258 GCF_000633955.1 Camelina sativa
GTATACCTGTCTACGTAAGGTAAACAAGACATGACCGGACAAATCCATGAGATAAACTTCACGGCAGCTCTTAGAATTATAATTGTCTACACGATAAATAATCCTTCCTTTGGAATTGAAGACGGTGCAGCCATTTGTGTTGAACACCAACGACTTCATCCAAATCGTGAAACTCTCTGGCTCCGTCGTCAAGTACGGCGAAATTGTTTCTTCTCCAGCGCCGGAGGTTGTCGTCACATCATCGGGATGAATCTTCAC
>NW_010944858.1:0-258 GCF_000633955.1 Camelina sativa
AAATCGCAAGAAAAAGCTTGGCGAGTTATTATGTGGTAACTGTTCAAAATTTTCTGTGTTATGTTACCTTTGAAGCTGCGATTTGATGATGTCGACGACATCTTGTGCTGTGACACTGCAGCAAAATTTTAAAATTAAGTAGAGGGTAGACATGATTCCCAAGACCATTAAAAATCTGTAGATTTGACTGAACATGACTTACGATCCAAAAATTAGTTTGCCTTTACCGCCTTTGCGTTTAACCTTGAAAGCCCCAAC
>NW_010944859.1:0-258 GCF_000633955.1 Camelina sativa
AGTTTTCTTCAATTAATTAAAAGTCCTTGGCATTGTTCATGCTTTTGCTTATTCTCTTGTTGTATTCTTTTTCTTAAAATCATATTCAGAGCCTTGCCAAGTATAATAAACATAGAACTCTTATAACACCGAAGCCTATAAACATTCGGCGAAGTGGTGTGATTCATTCGATTACATATAACTTTATTGTACTTCTGTATACGTACACACACTTGGCATTAAAAATAGAAACTTGCTAGAGATACCTTACATCCCCCC
>NW_010944860.1:0-258 GCF_000633955.1 Camelina sativa
TCTACTTTGTTGTACAAGAGCCACCAGCCCTGTACCATAGAGAAGATAATCCAGTCACAGAGTGATCAAGCATTCAAGAACGATATTGTTTTCGACAATAACTGTAACATGCCTAGAAGATACTATCAATACATATGTTTTGGTTGTGTTCAAGCTCACAGTTACATGCCTGAATGCTAAAAGTGAAAGGAATCCACAGGAGATCTCCAAACACTAACATGAAGCCCAGTCTCTCTGCAATTATGTCCCACCTGAAAA
>NW_010944861.1:0-258 GCF_000633955.1 Camelina sativa
AACAAGCTGATTATAAGAATGTGAAGAAGGTTGAAACTTTGAAACTACAGAAATAAAAGTTCCAATCTTTTATCAAATTTTTTAGCAAACGAACAAACATTGGAAACTATATATATCCCTTTGATTTCAAATTAGCAAGTAGTTCACACCAAATCACTTCATACAACGGACAAAGGGGGAAATTGCAATACAAAAACGAAACAGAGGTTAAGATTTGACTGTACCGAGAGAAACCCATCTTCAGCTTCCTTCCCCACA
>NW_010944862.1:0-258 GCF_000633955.1 Camelina sativa
TTAAGTCTTAGTGTAAACATTTCTCATGCGATCGTCGATGGCCAAAGCGCGCTTCACTTTATTTCTGAATGGGCGAGACTCGCTCGCGGTGAACCGTTAGAAACCATTCCATTTCTCGACCGGAAAATCCTCTGGGCTGGCGAACCGCTCCCACCGTTTGCATCGCCGCCAAAGTTCGACCACAAAGAGTTTGATCAGCCGCCTTTTTTGATTGGCGAGAAGGACAATGTAGAAGAGAGAAAGAAGAAAACGATTGTG
>NW_010944863.1:0-258 GCF_000633955.1 Camelina sativa
TATACCTATTCGTTTGCCGGGGTGATGAACTGCGACCTTCTTGTAAACTTGTCTCCAGTTAGGTTTGGCGAAGTGGGACTTGACACGTGTTCCCGACACGACATCAACACCGTTCTTAGCGTGTTGTAAGGACTGAAGCATGGCGATGAGAGCCACTCTTGCATCACCTTCCTCGTACACGCTCGTGCAATAATTGTGAAGCTCGATGATTCCTTCGTCGTCCAGCTCCGAAACCTCATCCATTATCCCCTTGAACCA
>NW_010944864.1:0-258 GCF_000633955.1 Camelina sativa
CCGAGAAATCAGGAAGCAGTGTGTGGTGCTGGACTAAAGCTTGTAGAGACTGATGAATACAGTGAATCTGGAAGAGGGGTATATCCTGATGGTCTCTACCGCGTGTTGTTGATGTTCCACGAGAGATACAAACATCTGAAAGTTCCTTTCATCATCACAGAAAATGGCGTGTCTGATGAGACAGATGTGATTCGACGACCTTACCTGATCGAGCATCTCCTTGCCCTTTATGCTGCAATGCTTAAGGTTTTTGTCCCT
>NW_010944865.1:0-258 GCF_000633955.1 Camelina sativa
ATAATATCCGAGAGTAGATTTTTATATTTAAATGAAAGACATCAACATATAATACAAGACAATTAACAACGACCTCTAGCATAATAATGAAGAGACAAATACGTAATTATTGATTCCACGAACCACCAGTCTTATGTATGGATAATGAACGGAACTTATCCGTTCTAGTTTACTTTAATCAGTTAATGTATAAGGTTTTGCGTTGTTAATAAGTATCCAACAAAATTTGAACCATACATATGTTTCGATCGATATACA
>NW_010944866.1:0-258 GCF_000633955.1 Camelina sativa
CTTCAGGTAATATCTGATTCTCATCCTCAGCTACTTCTTCCTCTTGGTCTTCTTTTTGACATTCTTCATCTCTCTCTTCTTCATCACTTTCTTCCTCTCTATTTTCACCATCACTTTCTTCTTCATCTATGTCATCTTCCTCATTATCGCCTTCATCATCAGCCTTTTCACCATCATCCAAACATGCTCCAGTCACCAAATTCGCATCATTAATAACATTTGGTGGAGAAACACTATGTTCAACGTAGATGTAAACCT
>NW_010944867.1:0-258 GCF_000633955.1 Camelina sativa
TCTCAGTTCTTCGTTTTGGCGAAACGTCACGCTCTGATGGTGATCAGAGAGAGGAAGCTATGGAGGAAATTCAAATTACCATGCCTCGATGTTGAGTCTTGTTACCCTGAAGAACACTATTTCCCTACTTTGTTGTCTCTCCAGGATCCTAAAGGATGTAGTCACTTCACACTCACCCGTGTTAATTGGACCGGTAGTGTTGGTGGTCATCCTCACACCTACGGTGCTTCCGAGGTCTCGCCGCAGCTGATTCACTCG
>NW_010944868.1:0-258 GCF_000633955.1 Camelina sativa
TACTGTCCCACATGCAGAACAAAGTTTAACTTTGACCTATCAGATTCGGAAAAGCAAGACTCAAAATCCAAGTAGATTTTCTTCCCTCCAACTCTTATTGTTAATTCTTACTAACCATTGAGTTGTGAGCAAATTATAAATTTGAGAGTTTTCTGGTATAGACTTGGCAAAAACAATTCCCCAATGGTGCTTCCTGATAAGGTTATCGTTATATGCTCTGGAGTTGAAGGCATATATTTTCCAAGCCTTCATTTGTAA
>NW_010944869.1:0-258 GCF_000633955.1 Camelina sativa
TGTCCCACGTGGTACAATCATATTGGTGAATGCATGGGCCATTCATAGAGATCCTAAGTTGTGGGAAGAGCCGGGAAAGTTTAAGCCAGAGAGGTTTGAGAAAAAAGGGGAGGATAAAAAGTTGATGGCCTTTGGGATCGGACGACGAGCTTGTCCTGGATCAGGGCTAGCTCAACGGCTCGTGACCTTGGCTCTTGGATCGTTGATCCAAAGTTTTGAATGGGAGAGAGTCGGAGAAGAACATTTAGACATGAGAGA
>NW_010944870.1:0-258 GCF_000633955.1 Camelina sativa
TATGCATTGCCTTATACCCACTATTTTCCTCAATTTTCATTTTTTTTTTATATCACTTCTTATTTTTAACTTATTATTTTGAAACACTTACTAATTTATGATCATTAATATTTGATTTCAATTTTTTCTCCTTCTTAAAGGCTCAAACATTTTATAAATTTTCGTTTTCTTAAAACAACCTATTACCATACAAACACTTCCTCTTTCTTCGTATTAGGAATTTCAGAATAAATTATGAACATAATCAATTATGTTTTG
>NW_010944871.1:0-258 GCF_000633955.1 Camelina sativa
TCTCTCAGGTTTTGGTTTTAAATTTATGTGTTGGTTAAATGAAGAATCTATATAGGAAATACTGGGACAGTGTGGGTTTTTGGAACCTGCATTGGTTTGACTGATAAGAGGGAGTGAAGGTGATATATAGTTTTACTATTTGTTTCAAATGCTCCCTGCAAACAATAACGGGAAGCAAACTCTTTCACTCCGATTTCTTGGGATGGCTTTAACTTAATAAGTTGTATTACATGATCGGTCCACATGACCTTTTTTCTT
>NW_010944872.1:0-258 GCF_000633955.1 Camelina sativa
ACATCTCCCTTGCTTTCCACAGATTCTCTTGGCTTCTTAACACAGATCTTTACAATCAATTTTTTCTTCTGTTTGTCATTTGAAAGAGATTCCAGCATCTGAGATGGTTTTTCCAACTGTCGCGAAGTGGGTATGCTTCTATCAGATTCACTGTTGGATGAATCATTATAATCATCAACTTCATCCGAAGAGCTTCCAGAAATTTTAGAAAGCAAGGATCGAGCATTTTGAGCTGCTGCTCTTTGCGGTCGTGATGCC
>NW_010944873.1:0-258 GCF_000633955.1 Camelina sativa
CCATGAATTGTGCATTATTTTAAATTTTTAATACAAATTCTTGTTAGCTTGCTCCATTCTTTATTTGCAAAGTCATTCGCAGTGTAAGGCTTTGAATGACCATGTGTGAAGCAAGACGAATTGATGATGAAAGACGGACGAATATATAATGTACAGACGAATATATCCATGCATGATGCATCTAACCTTGTTTGTTGTTTAAAATTGATTTGGAGAATAGTGTCAAAGGGTGATTCCTTATGGGTGCAATGGGTTCAT
>NW_010944874.1:0-258 GCF_000633955.1 Camelina sativa
TGAGAAATCTTCTCTTCAGTCTGGTGCTTTAAGTATTCCTTCGGATGCTAAGGGGACATCTCAAGATGTACATGGGAAATCTGAACATGATGAAACAGCTGGAAATCTTGAAACAGAAGCTTCTGAAGCCAGAAAAAACAAGCAGGTTGGAAAAGAATGTTCCATCCAAGTGGACCAGACATCACATAGTTCTGGCTTAAAAGGCGAAGATCGTGGGATTCGAAAGGTTAGTTGTGCTGTTACGTCATTATTGTCTTA
>NW_010944875.1:0-258 GCF_000633955.1 Camelina sativa
AAACACTAACCATTGCAGCCATTCCTTTAGTTGTCAAAATGTAACGAACATGAATAAGACCATAAAGCATCTCAGCAGCTGATTCCACCATTTCATTCTGTTCTTCCGTAAACATCTCACCTAAATCCCCCCAAAAAAGAATAAGATACTCAGGCCAAAAAGTTTCTAACTTTTAGAATGTAGTTTAACACACTTACTGTTGGAAGATTCGACATCTAAAATGAGATCAAGAGCATAATCATAGTAAGGAACTTGACC
>NW_010944876.1:0-258 GCF_000633955.1 Camelina sativa
GAAGAGTTTTAGTTACAATAGTAACATTAACATTGCTGTGTTTGTTGCTGTTAATGGCGACTTGATTACGCCTGTTCCACAAGATGTAGATAAGGTAACCAAATGTAATGTAAGTAGCTAGGTTTTAATTGAACAGAGGTAAAGTCTTAGGCTGGTTTGTTTGAAATGTGCGAGAGTCATTTTTGGTTTTTTTTTGTTGAATTTTCATGGTGATGTGCAATCTGTACATATGACAATGATGAGAATATGTTTGTGTGT
>NW_010944877.1:0-258 GCF_000633955.1 Camelina sativa
TCATGAGAGTAGGGTTGAGAAAGCACGCAGAAAGGCTGAGGAGAAAAGACAAGCTAGGCTAGAAAAGGAGCATTTGGAGGAAGAAGAGAGAAAACAACGAGAGGAAGTCGCAAGACTAGTGGAGGAACGGAGAAAGTTAAGAGATGAGAAGACTGAAGCCGAGAAATGCAGCAAAGCATCATCTGCTTCCAAGGAAAAAGATACCAAAAGGGAGGCTGAGAAAAAGCGTCAGGAGAGAAAGAAAGAAAGAGATAAGGC
>NW_010944878.1:0-258 GCF_000633955.1 Camelina sativa
AGTTCACATAATCTCATCAGACACCAAATTGATCTAATGAAATCGATTTGAAGATCAATACTCATCATAACCGTTAATCACAATCTTTTTTGTTAAAGAACCGTTAATCACAATCTGACAAACAAAAACAGAGAATCTAAGCATACACTTTGAAGAAAAGGAAGATTTTCATCAACGACCTGGAATTAGCCAATTATGTCGTGTAGAATCATAAGAGCATGAGGTCGGTTAATCAAATCACAGCTAGAACCCATAAAA
>NW_010944879.1:0-258 GCF_000633955.1 Camelina sativa
TCATGCAAGGCACCTCAACATGCTTCAGGTACTCCGGAACATCAGACTGCTGCATGTATTTCATTCCTTCGGCTGCATAGAATTCAGAAGTTCCTTCAAGGAAAGGTTTCTCAAAGCTATCCATATATATTCCCAGTGCAGTAAACATCTTCAAAAGATGGCTAAGTAGAGTCCTATTAACAGCTTCTGCTAACCTGCAGGACCAATATCATGGAGGAAATGTAAGCAGATTCAGGTGAAAATGTTATCCAAAATATA
>NW_010944880.1:0-258 GCF_000633955.1 Camelina sativa
GATGAACAAGTTCCTAGCAAAGAAGGTAAAGGACCTCACTGGCTCAGTGAAGGTAATGGGAAGACAGATCAAGGAGCTGCAAGATAAAGCAAGCTGTGCCTCAGCTCCCACTTAAGCTTACACACCCAAATGGATGGGGAGGAGCTGTGACAACCCGTACCGTGGACCCCCCTAGCCCCCCTGCTAGCTGCCCCAACGGAACGTCCGTGGACCCCGCTAGCCGCCCAAACGGACTCCAAGCTGGCCCTGCAGGGCATC
>NW_010944881.1:0-258 GCF_000633955.1 Camelina sativa
TATGAACATAAGACATATGTCAGTCTGAGTAATGATCATATGGCTTGTTTGTATTCATTATCTTATTGAACCTATTACACTTTTTATTGAACCGCTGGTGTGGTCATCTTTCAGTCTAGCATTGAGAACCAAGGACCAAGGAAAAGGGCTGCTGCTTTAGCTATCTTAACTTATGCCTGTAATTTTTCTTACGGGATCAAGTTCTTAGGTAAAATTGTCTAACTCCTTTTTTTATATGTTTCTACTAGATTATTTCTG
>NW_010944882.1:0-258 GCF_000633955.1 Camelina sativa
CAATGCCATCAATTATCTCAAATCTTGTCTGCCAATTAAGTCTAGAGATTTGGGTTCTTCCACCTACACAACACAAAGATCCATCACTCTGTTCAAGCCCTCGCGCAATACCATGAACTATGCAGGGACTCTCACATTAACAAGTCATGCTACGAACGAGTTAATAAGTTAGTATATTACTAAACACTAACCAAAGAGATGGCCTTCAAGACTTCCGTTTTCCAAGTACTCGTAAATCAAGACCTTTTCTTCATTGTA
>NW_010944883.1:0-258 GCF_000633955.1 Camelina sativa
CCACCACCAGAACTCTTGGGCGTCGCATCCGATTTCTCAATCTCGGGGTCCTCTTCCTTAACCGGGGATGATTTCTCCTCGTGCATTTGCTGCTTGTCTTCCTCCATCGTCGTTTCGGGATCAAATTAGGGTTTCCCAAAAATCGGATTTACCAGAAATGAGAAATGAGCGATTGATTGGGTTTTGTTCGAACTAAAAGATTTCGAATCGAAAAAAGGAAAAACTGTAATTCAGTTAGCTGAAACTCAAAAGACTTAA
>NW_010944884.1:0-258 GCF_000633955.1 Camelina sativa
TGGTAAAGGTCAACATGAGTGGGAAGCTGTATTGCTTAAACTTAATGCCAAACATGGTAAAGACATAATGGAAGTTTGGAAGATCATGGAAGCATCAGAGGATAAAATCGAGGATGCATCAAAAACAAAAACAGAATAGAAGTATGAAGAGTCACGTGTGTACAAGTCTCTTACATCTTTCTCTGTTTCTTGATATATAGTTATATGCATGCGAAAGTTTGTAATGTTAGTATCCAATTCTTCTTCGTTCTTATGTTC
>NW_010944885.1:0-258 GCF_000633955.1 Camelina sativa
GGCAACAATTGCCGACCTTCATAATATCGAGCAGGGAGAGCATGAACCATTGCGGAAATTCATGGATAGGTTTAAGAAAATCGCCACGCAGGTGAAAGCACCTCACAGCGTTTCACTTGCCGCTCTTAAAAAGGCTCTGTGGTACGAGTCCAAGTTCCGTGAGGACCTCAAATTGAACAGATTCCCTACCTTCCAGGATGCCCTCCATCGCGCAGGAGTTCACATTGAAATGGAAGAAGAAAAAGTCATCTACGACAA
>NW_010944886.1:0-258 GCF_000633955.1 Camelina sativa
CAAGCTTACAACAACATTTTCCCTCCTAAGCTTGGAATCATCTTCACTCACTTCACATACTCCCATAAGAGTTCTCATCTCCTTAAACTTCATTCTTCCAAGAGCCTTGGTTAGAATATCAGCCTTTTGTAAGTTACCAGGAACATGCTCAACACTCACCTGTTCGTTCTCGACACACTCCCGTATAAAGTGGAAACGAGTGTGTATGTGTTTACTGCGGCCGTGAAACACAGGGTTCTTGGTGAGAGCAATGGCTGA
>NW_010944887.1:0-258 GCF_000633955.1 Camelina sativa
CGGATCTGCACGATCTAGGCGTTATAGACGGCGAAGTAGTAATGCCACTTCCGATGGGAACCAGTCGGAAGAGCCTAAGAATTCTGCGTCCGTTAACATAGGTGCAAACTCTCTGGATTCTTCTACATCCAGCTTTATGTTGAGGGAAACAGTTAGTTCATGTGCCAAAGCATTCAAAGACAAGTACTTCCCATCTGATGGTGGGGATCTTGATGTTGGAGTTACAGATGATCTCTTACATCTGAAGAATCTTTGCAA
>NW_010944888.1:0-258 GCF_000633955.1 Camelina sativa
TATGAACTTCCTGAGGTAAGGTCGAAACAACTCATTCATTAAAGCCTGAAAAGTGGCTGGTGCGTTTGTTAAGCCAAAAGGCATGACTCGAAATTCATAATGCCCGTCATGAGTCCTGAATGCTGTCTTTACTACATCTTCTTCTTTCATCCTGATTTGGTGATAACCAGCGCGAAGGTCTAATTTGGAAAATATTACTGCACCATTTAACTCATCCAATAGCTGATCAATCATGGGAATAGGGAATTTATCAGGCAC
>NW_010944889.1:0-258 GCF_000633955.1 Camelina sativa
CGTCGATTAGCTTTTGAAGGATTCCAGGTGCTAAAGCTGCCATTTTTTCTCGAGCTAATTGATCAAGAACGAGCAATTCAGAAAATTTCAAGAACTGGGTTTTTGGTTGATGAAGAGACTAATGACTTTGAGATGAAAAGAAGGAGATGATCTTATGGATTTGCAGTTGCTAGAGAGCCAACGGTTACTACTAGTAGTAGAAGAAGAAGGGAAAGATATAAAAAAAAAAAAAAAAAAAAAAAAAAAAAAAAATTTTTT
>NW_010944890.1:0-258 GCF_000633955.1 Camelina sativa
ACATTAGTTAGAGATGGTGCATATCTACACATGCGTTGCTGTGCTCATATTCTTAACTTGATTGTGAGAGATGGTCTAGCTTCAGTGAGTAAGAGTGTAGTTGCCATTAGAAATGCGGTAAAGTATGTGAGATCATCGACCCCAAGACTGGAATCATTTCAAGCGAGAGTTATGTTTGGGAAGGTATCAAGAGGGAGTGTTACACTCGATTGTGTTACAAGGTGGAATTCGACATACCTTATGCTGACATCTGCTTTG
>NW_010944891.1:0-258 GCF_000633955.1 Camelina sativa
CTTCTCCTTCAGCTTTAGTTGCCGAATATGAGTCATTGTGCTGAGAAAATGAAGATATATTAATAAGCAAACTCCAAAAGAAGCATAGAATCATTTAGAATATCACAATAGAAAGACATCCAGTGCAAGTTACCACAATAGAAAGAGAAAACATCAAGGTCAAGGGCACCAGTAGAAGACAACTTAAAAAGACATGCAATTAAGTCTAATTAAATACCTTGGATGGGTAAGCCATTGATTCACTACCATTCAAAATAC
>NW_010944892.1:0-258 GCF_000633955.1 Camelina sativa
CGAGTATCTCCCAACTAGATCTACCTCAACACTTTCCACCACAAAAAAAAATTTCCCTTTTTAGAAATTTTCTAATTATGACACTTTCCCTTTTATGGAAACTTTCTATTTATGTAAATTTCCCAAAAATAGAAACCCGAGCTATTTCTCTTTTGCCCATGACAACAACAGTCAAACATAAAGAAAAATACTCACCGTGGAATTCCAAATCAGGCTCGAAGAGGATGATACTAGGACTCCATACCACAAACAAATTGA
>NW_010944893.1:0-258 GCF_000633955.1 Camelina sativa
CTTGTTACCGCATTGAATGGTCCTCTGTTGGAACTTGAAAAGCGCATGCTTGACAAAACCACCGAGATTGAACGCTGGTTCCGTCTTGCCTGGGCCGAAAGTACTCCCCCGTTTTACAGCTCGGTCGATGTCAGAAACGCAGGCTTTAAACTGGCACCTGTCGACACCAACCTGTTTCCGGGTGGATTCAACAATCTGGCGCCCGAAATGATGCCCCTGGCCATTCAGGCTGCGATGAGTGCCATTGAAAAAATCTGC
>NW_010944894.1:0-258 GCF_000633955.1 Camelina sativa
AAGGAGAGAATTGGTTGAGACAAAACAATATCACATTAGCATTAGCGTTCTTCATTAATAGAAGTGCAACATGGCAGAGAGTTGCCACGAACCGAGATATTTGCTCTAGAGAACAAAGTCTTCGTATCAAATCTTGTATTGCATGGGCTTTGTTATCTCCAAAACAAGAAACAAAATACAAGTTAAATAAAAATGTTGTTAGTGAGACTATATCAAATAATGGGCATAAGAATAATCTCATAAATTCATGCGTACCCG
>NW_010944895.1:0-258 GCF_000633955.1 Camelina sativa
GGAACAGCTCTGCTTTCGCTGGGAATAATGAAACGGAACAAGGGTCAGTTATTCGAAAAATAAGGAAAAGTAACCAAATCAGCTTTTTTGGATACAGGAAAAAGAAGCTTTACGATATCAAACTACTCTTACCATCTTTATTTTCAAACACATGGACTACCCCATCTTGCATCTCAAAATAATGCTGTAAAAACAAATTTAGCAAAGTTAAAGTTCATCAATGCATCTCGTTCCATGACAAAGTAAGGACCACAGACT
>NW_010944896.1:0-258 GCF_000633955.1 Camelina sativa
GTAAAGGGTTTCTTCGAATGGGACGAGATGACTTCTTGAGATATGAAGAGTTCCATTCTCCACCTTCTTGTGCGTAATAATCCATTGGATAGTCTCCATCGAGTGCCCCATCATCATCCTCTTTCTTATCATTTTCCACGTACTCATTACTACTACACGCACAACTTGTTTCGTTCTTCTCTTTGCAACAGCCAGCCAAAGAATCTCCTCTGCTCGAAGTATCCTTCTTCCACCAACCGCTGAGGTATCCTAGAGCAA
>NW_010944897.1:0-258 GCF_000633955.1 Camelina sativa
TGGTCTACGAAACCAGAGATTCTGGGTTCGATCCCCAGCAGAGTCGAATCTTTTTTTGCAATCTTAAGTTTTTTTTGAAATGCGAATTCGACGAAACTTAAGACGATTTCATATCGAAAGGGATCGCACAATTGAAGAGAGGAGGAGGAAGAAGATGAGTGGTACTACTACAGTGGCAATGCACAGTGTCTTCGTCTACGGTAGTCTCATGGCCGACGACGTTGTTCGTCTCCTCCTCAACCGTATCCCTCAAACATC
>NW_010944898.1:0-258 GCF_000633955.1 Camelina sativa
TCAAGGAGAGATATACAAATAATAGATTCGCAAACAGAAGGAGTATCCGATCGTAAGGTTGATTGATCAATGGCAATTCACAAGGGGACGAGAAGGGAAGAAGAAGAAGACAATTGAGGGGGATATAATAGGACATATAATGGGCTTTTTACTGGGCCATACACAATCAGGTTCGGCTGCAAATATCCAGAAGAAAAAAACTAACATCACCGGTTCGGTCTTACATTAAAAAAAAAAAAAAAAAAAAAAAAAAAAAAA
>NW_010944899.1:0-258 GCF_000633955.1 Camelina sativa
GATTTGAAGTAGTAAAAAGCTTTGTTAATGTTTATGGGTGAGAATGTATGACAATCCAATGATTTGACTAAATGTAATATTTCGTGATGAATTTGAACTGTTTAGGCATCACTGAAACCCGTTTTATCCGAAAATTAGACTTAAATTGAGAAAACATGCTAAAACAAGGAAAACATTGATTCGAATCAGTAAACTGCTTTGTTACTGTTAATAGGGTCAAAATATGTAACAATCCAATGCATTTCACTAATTACAAGA
>NW_010944900.1:0-258 GCF_000633955.1 Camelina sativa
TTGATCAGGCTCGCATCTGATGAGCCCTTGCATTCTTGTGCTGCAAATTTCTGTGAACGATCAGATACAATCGTCTACCGTGTACATCTACTGCAAAACCGCTTGCGTATCAACCCACTAGACGAAGAGAAATGGGTTCGTGGCATGGGAACAATTCACTCAGCTTTGAATCGGAAATGTCTCCCTTTGTGTTCCACTCACATCAGTGATTTATACTTGGGTAAAATAACTCTTCAGGATGTTGATGGTAGTTCATTC
>NW_010944901.1:0-258 GCF_000633955.1 Camelina sativa
TGAAGTAAAGAGGCACAAGCAAACAGATGATGAAAACAAATAAAGAAGGAAGAAAGAAATAAAATTAGAGAAAAAAAGAAAAATGGTGACTGAATTAAAGAGAAACAAGCAAACATATGATGAAAACAAATAAAGAAAGAATAAATAAATAAAATTAGAGAAAACGGAAAAATGGAGATTGAACTAAAGAGAAACAAGTAAACAGATGATAAAAACAAATAAAGAAAGAAGAAAGAAATAAAATTATAGAAAGCAGAA
>NW_010944902.1:0-258 GCF_000633955.1 Camelina sativa
TTTATTTTATCTCTCTAATAGAGATATTTATTCACTATCTGTTTAAAACACAACTACAAAAGAATATTGAAAAGAAAAATAAACAAAAATATTTAATATTGGAAGAAAGAATTTTAGAAAAGAATTCAAAATAAAAATAATTTCTACTGTCGGGCTTTGAACCCGGAAATCAAATATCAATTAGATAGTTAGTTTAACCATTGCGCTACATCAGATCTTGTGTTAGACTTGTATATAAGGTGTAGAAGAAAAGATTTT
>NW_010944903.1:0-258 GCF_000633955.1 Camelina sativa
AATCAATGTTTTCTCTCGGTTTTAGCCTGTTATCTCGGTTTAAGCATCTTTTGGGATAAATCGGGTTTAAGTGTTGTCTAAACACTCAAAATTCATCCCGAACTCTTACAATTAGTCAAATGCTTTGGATTTTCACACATTCTTACCCTAGAAACAGTAACAAGGCTGTTTACTGCTTAGAATTAATGTTTTCTCGTTTTAAGCCTGTTTGGGGACAAAATGGGTATAAATGGTGGCTAAACACTCCAAATTCAACCC
>NW_010944904.1:0-258 GCF_000633955.1 Camelina sativa
TAAAAATTAAATTGCAAAACATACACAATTACAATTAATGTTAAACCTTAGTTTAATATCATACATTCAAATAGAAGATATATAAATACATTCAAAAAAAGATTTTCAAACCAGAAGAGTTTTGACTTGAGCCCCATTAGTTGTGCATGTCTGCTGTTCTTTAACCTCGAGAGCAAGCTTCGAGACAACATGCTCAAGTTTGGTTCCAACCAACATGACAAGCTTAAACAACAAACAAATACAAACACATTCTCTTAG
>NW_010944905.1:0-258 GCF_000633955.1 Camelina sativa
TGCAAATTTTTCATTCCCTGGAACAATCAATAGACTTGTTTAAGAAGAGCGAGAAATGAAGTAGCGATCCACTCTGATGAGATGGTGAATGGCTCACCTGAGTACAAAGCGAGAATAGCTTCTTCATTGAACTTTAAAGATGGTCTAGCCAAACTTATCTTAAATGACAATTTAGATTCTTTCAATTCAAAATTCTCATCAGATACAATGACCTGCCAAAAATAACAGACAACACATTTAAGTTTCTACGGTGAAAAA
>NW_010944906.1:0-258 GCF_000633955.1 Camelina sativa
TTTGAAAGCCTAAAATTATATAACAATGTTCGAAATCTAAATATTATTTTTACAGTCACTGAAGAGATTTTGCAAAGGAAATTATTACAATGTGGATCCACGTAACACAAAATGTTTGAAAGTTGTTCAAGAATACCATAAGGTACACACACTTTGAAATTTGGTCGATACTTTTTTCTCTCCGTAACAAATATCATCACTAATTCAGTTTTATTTTTATTGGTGTTTACAGTGCACTGACAAAATAAATATACATCA
>NW_010944907.1:0-258 GCF_000633955.1 Camelina sativa
TTTAATGGCCCACATAGAAGCTCTTTTTCTGAGTAATACGAAACAAATGGAATGTGTAGGAGAAGATTCTATTTTTTACCGTAGAAACCGATCGGTTGTCTTTTCTTACACAAATCTTGGAGTCAATCTTCTTTAGCATCAAATCCATGTCAAAGTTGAAGCAAGTAGAGAACCAAAAACAATTAGGTAAGCCAAGATTGTTATTTGTGTCTGCTGTTTGATTCAGACGATTCAAATTTTCTTATTCAAAATTTGAAT
>NW_010944908.1:0-258 GCF_000633955.1 Camelina sativa
CTCTTAGCTTACATGGGTCAAGCTGCTTATCTAACAAAGCATCCTGAGGCCTCAGCTCGCATATTCTATGATTCAGTTCCAGGTAACCAATCAATATATCCCCAAGGTCTCAGCTACTATTATTAGTAGATTTCAAAAATGCTGAAACTGTAATATAATGCAATGTTGAGCAGGGAGTTTGTTCTGGCCGGTGTTTGTGATCGCGACATTAGCCGCGATGATAGCGAGCCAAGCCATGATCTCTGCAACTTTCTCATG
>NW_010944909.1:0-258 GCF_000633955.1 Camelina sativa
AAATAAAAACTAAACAGAACAGAACAAAAGGTTTTTGTTTTGGGGTTTTAACAACGGGGTTATTTGCTTATTGTCTTCAATATATATAGTCTTATAGCTAGATATCATCATAAAAGAAAACCTGAGAGGAGATGTGTAGGCGAACTCAACCCAGCCGAGATCATGGCCACGCCACTTAAGAATACTACCATCGATGAGGGCTACATAAGGGCCTTCTCCTTTTGGATCCCAGTTCATGCTCTCCGGTGCATCAATAGG
>NW_010944910.1:0-258 GCF_000633955.1 Camelina sativa
CCTTTGCTGGTACAAACCGGTGCGGTCAGTTGCAGTTTAGCCAGATCATTTTTAACTCCAACAACTTTGGCTCCGGTAGACATAGAGCCAATGTTGAGCATCAGAATCTCTCCTTTTGTTAGCTTTGACACTTTCCCTTGTTTCTCTGATCCCTTTGTTCTCACTCCCAACAAACGCCGTAGAAGAAAGAAGTTCACCTAGCGATTTTACATAAACCACGAATCAACTACCAACTGACAAAAAAACCTTTTAGTGTAT
>NW_010944911.1:0-258 GCF_000633955.1 Camelina sativa
CTTGACGCGTCAAATCAACCATGTCATACCTGAAAGCAAAACCCATGGAATCTGTAACCATTAATATGATAGAAACTCGATACTCTATCTTTCTGCTTGCATCTACCTATATGTGAAGCTCCTGGACAGATCATCCCCAGCTTCCAGGAAAAGCTTGAGAGCTTTGATCACCTCCTTTGTAGAATACCATAAATGAGCCTTAGGCAAACCAGAGCTCTTATCTTGAAACAAGAATCTTCTTTTTGTTTCATATGAGCC
>NW_010944912.1:0-258 GCF_000633955.1 Camelina sativa
GAGCTAGGGTTCTTGGAGTTCTCGCCATGTCTAGAGCTATTGGTGAGCTTAGATCTTTCCTTCTGTGTTTTGCTTTTTTTGGAAAGTTAATTAATAAAACCTAAATCTGATTTGTTTTTGTTTTTTGATTTTTTTTTTAACAGGCGATAATTACTTGAAACCATATGTGATTCCGGATCCGGAGGTAACAGTGACGGATCGAACAGATGACGATGAGTGTTTGATCTTGGCAAGTGATGGACTATGGGACGTTGTGCC
>NW_010944913.1:0-258 GCF_000633955.1 Camelina sativa
TAGGCAGACATGCAGCAGTAAGATTCAGTTTTCTATTATCTTTATATCATCTTAACTCCAATGACAATACAGACATCTGCTTCATCACTGAACTAGTTCACTAAAAGGGTATACTGCTTGTGCTTTTGCAGTGGCGAGACTGATGAACAGAAGCAACAGGTCCAAGCGAACAATTCTGTCTCAGTATCTGAGAACCTTTCACGTGAACAAATGAGTTTATCTCCTGCTAATATCGCAGACACTCCTGCGATGGGCACT
>NW_010944914.1:0-258 GCF_000633955.1 Camelina sativa
CCCTGCCTTTTGACTCGTATTTTGTTTGTACACAATTAACGGAGGCCTTTTCGACACTTGTTGCAACGTCTTCAATAGCATGCTCTTATTTCGTCTTTCCTTTAATAAGTTATCAAATTTGGTGCTTTTTGATCCCCAGTTGCTATGGAGAACAAAGGACGAAATACAATCGATTCCTCCATTTAAGTGGTTCTCGCTTTTTTTTGTTCCTGTTCCTAACTCCTCCTCGGGTCGTTCCCAATGTTTGGCACTTTCCAT
>NW_010944915.1:0-258 GCF_000633955.1 Camelina sativa
CTGACTGACCCTCCAGAGCTCTAACCGTTGTTTCCTGACTGCGACCTTTAGGACCCTTTTATGTTTGCTTTGAACTCGGTTGTTGTTGTCTTTTCTTATTTAAGACTTTGTGATAGCACTGCCCGTTTTGTGGCCGGTTTCCTAGTGTTTTTGGAAGTTTTCCCTTTCGTGCTTGCGTAGAATATCCTCTTTCTTGGTAGATGATGAAAATGGGAATTTCCCTATTTCGTAATTGGAAAAACGTTCTTCTTGGTCTAG
>NW_010944916.1:0-258 GCF_000633955.1 Camelina sativa
TAGGCAGACATGCAGCAGTAAGATTCAGTTTTCTATTATCTTAATATTATCTGAACTCCAATGACAAGACAGACATCTGCTTCATCACTGAACTAGTTCACTAAAAGGGTATACTACTTGTGCTTTTGCAGTGGCGAGACTGATGAACAGAAGCAACTGGTCCAAGCGAACAATTCTGTCTCAGTATCTGAGAACCTTTCACGTGAACAAGTGAGTTTATCTCCTGCTAATATCGCAGACACTCCTGCGATGGGCACT
>NW_010944917.1:0-258 GCF_000633955.1 Camelina sativa
TGTTGTGGGAACTGATCTTCTCTTCGCTGGTACACAGGTAAAATTCCAAGTGATTTTGTTTTTGTGTACTGAAATCTCTGCGAAATATGGCGGCTTTTGGTATAGTAAGTCACAAGCTCTTTACTTTATATTCAGGATGGCTCTATTTTGGCATGGAGATATAATACTGCCACTAACTGCTTTGAACCAGCGGCGTCACTGACAGGCCACACACTTGCAGTTGTTACATTATATGTTGGGGCAAACAGACTTTATTCG
>NW_010944918.1:0-258 GCF_000633955.1 Camelina sativa
GACCAACTGGACTAATATAAATATACGTAATAAGACTTTAACTGTTATGAAAATAAACTTTTAAATTCTATTCTTAATTTTTTTTTTGGACAAAGCTGAACTTTAATCTAATTAAATTCACATATCCGATCCGTTTGTTTATTTATTGTTGAGCAATCATAATGAGATATTTTAGTTCAACGTGAACTGTATAAAAACTTGTTCAATCTACTAGTCTTTGCGGCAAATTAATGATAGAGATTGCGATTTTTCCTACTC
>NW_010944919.1:0-258 GCF_000633955.1 Camelina sativa
GTAAGCAGCCAGCCCAACGACCACAGCAGCAGCTCCAACTGTTTACACAAATCATGAGACTGAAATTAGACTTCACCCAAACATGCGTCTGAAGCTTTTTTTGTTACGGTTTTGTTTGTTTGTGAGAAAATTCATGTCAAGATTTAGGACTCTGGGAAAAGAAAACATACTTGAGACGGCCATAAGAGAACGGTTGATTAGCCTGTTGTAGTGTTTGCGGCTTTTTCCTGCTTCAGTCTCTGGAATACTCAAATGAGG
>NW_010944920.1:0-258 GCF_000633955.1 Camelina sativa
AAAACGAAACGCTTGGAACAACGCAGGATTGTCAGATATCAAGGGGATGTCGTTAACAAGCAACCCGGAATCACCTATTGTTTTCTTGAAACTAGAGAAATCTAGCGGTTCAGCTAAAGAGGATTTGCTTCTACTTGAGAAAATGGCTGACCTTGTAAGTTCATTGTTTTTTTGCAAAACCAAATCTTAGACCCTGTCCCCCCATTTCTTGACATGACTAGATGCATGCAGGCTCTGAAGGAAGACTCAGTGTTGGTT
>NW_010944921.1:0-258 GCF_000633955.1 Camelina sativa
TGTTCGTCCAGTGTCTGAGATGACATACGAGCTGAACCCAAGAGGTGGTACTGAAGCTGTAAATGCAAGCACATGTTTTGCAGTATTCCTTGGTGATCTTCCTAGATACGCTTTGACATACTCATTTCTTATTCTCAATGTAATGTCTGAAAGAGGTAGAAGCTGAGACACGACTTCTTTCCCAGATGCATCTTTCACGATAACATTTTCAGATGACACCTAAAAGAAATTATCATGTACATTTCGTAAATGCTGGGA
>NW_010944922.1:0-258 GCF_000633955.1 Camelina sativa
CTCCTCCTCCTCCAACCACCGCATACCCTGCCGTGAAAACCGTGGAAGCTGCAGTGGAAGGAATGGTGTACTGCCAATCCTGCGACAAATTCGGATCATGGTCGTTGGCCGGAGCAGAAGCCATAGCCGGAGCTAAAGTCAGCATTATATGCAAGAACCATAGAGAACAAGTGAGTTTCTACAAAGTCTTTAAAACTGATTCCTACGGTCATTTCTACGGTGAGCTCAAAGGTTTCAAGATGACTCCACATTTCTTGG
>NW_010944923.1:0-258 GCF_000633955.1 Camelina sativa
TGTTGGCGCGAGTTTCTGTTTGAAGTAGTCTAAGCGTTTGTGTTTTTGAATAATTAGACGTGCTCAGTCACAGTCAAAGACCGATTGTTACGGTCAAGTTTGTTGCACTTCTTCCACTTTCCAGTTCCGTAGTTGTAGGAGCAGAGTCTCCACGTTTTTCATCTTTCTGTTATATGTAAGGCTATTTAAAGCTGATTAGAACTAATGAATAAGATACAGTTCTCGCATCTAAGTCTAAAAGAGCATTTGATCATTACA
>NW_010944924.1:0-258 GCF_000633955.1 Camelina sativa
GAATGATTTTTAACAAATTTCATATTCAATAACAGTGGATTTGAGATTTTTGATTTTAAAATCACTAGTTGAATAACAAAGGATTTTAAAAAAATTTATAAATCTTCCAAAATCCTGTTTTGAATACATTCCCCTAAGTCTCAAATGTGATTCCAAACTTCAAAACAAAAAAATAAAAGGTTAACGTCTATCACACACATACAGATGCCTTGTTATCTTCTCCTTAGAAATCTTATAAACTTATATTAACTGACCAGA
>NW_010944925.1:0-258 GCF_000633955.1 Camelina sativa
AAATATACAGGGTTCTGCTCCCATAGCCGGTCTTTCTGATACTTCATCTGACAGTGAGGAGTCAGAAACAGAACAGAAAGATCTTTTTGATTTATCTAAGTTGGAGAGTGTATTTGTAACCGGTGTGCTTGATGAACTCAAAATATGTTTCAGTTATGGTCATCAGGTAAAGACAAACTATAAATTAATTTCTAGTTGTTAGCTGCGACATACTTTGACTGAGTATATGTTTATATAGCATGATGCTTCTTTCATGGC
>NW_010944926.1:0-258 GCF_000633955.1 Camelina sativa
TCAAGAATCTATAAAAACTAATCATCTTATTAAATCCTCTCCAACAATGTCAGTAAATCCGCAATACGGTCATCTCGATCTGAGCAAAACCTGTTGCCACACTCACAACACCCAGTAGACCTTCAACAACACCAGTAAGCACACCGTCCACACCCTCAAGCCCCCACCTGACCAGCATGCGAATTACTAACTTACTAAACAGTGGCACCCTAGCCACCTTGGACGAAGTAAGTCTCCAACTTAACTTCTCGGAAATCT
>NW_010944927.1:0-258 GCF_000633955.1 Camelina sativa
CATACAGAAAAAGAAAACATAAAATTCAACAAAAGTCTTCTTTGAAAGTGACTTTGTTTCCTTTTTTCATTTCCGTCGGTTCTAGCCTTTCTATTTATGTATTAGTCTCTTCACATCTCTTACTTAATCTTCTCAAAACCTTTTTCTCAATCCATTAATCCAAAAACCAAAAGTAGTCTCCATTGTTCCTTTCCAAATCATTGCAAATGAGGAGACATTCTTGCTGTTACAAACAAAAGCTGAGAAAAGGTCTTTGGT
>NW_010944928.1:0-258 GCF_000633955.1 Camelina sativa
AGCTCCATATGGTCTGACTTCTTGAACAGTAAAAGGACCAGACCAGCAGGAACGCAGCTTTCCCAGAAACAGCTTCAAGCGGGAATTGTAAAGGAGAACCTGGTCATTTGGCTCAAATTGTCTGGAGATGATCTTCTTATCATGATAAGCCTTGGTCCTCTCCTTGTACAGCTTGGAATTCTCAAATGCAGGAAACCTCAGCTCATCCAATTCATTCAACTGCACTAACCTTCTCTCTGAAGCTGTCTTGGCATCAAA
>NW_010944929.1:0-258 GCF_000633955.1 Camelina sativa
CCTGAATCACCCTTCTTTCCGCTGATGAATCATTAAACACTTACAGACCTTAACTAAAGAAACCCTCCCAGTACTGGATCTTGAAAAGCAATAAGTAAATCAATGATCTTAGTTATACCTGTTAGCAACAAGACGGAGCTGTCTAAAGGGCCAAATATATACACCTTCCACTTTAATTTGGGCACCACCCACATTGTGTTCATTGTCAAATACATCATGGAAAACAACTGCACCCTGTTCCGCAATAAAAGTTAACAA
>NW_010944930.1:0-258 GCF_000633955.1 Camelina sativa
ATAAGTCTCGCACCATGAACAAACAATTACTTTCTTATTTCATAGTTTTTGTGGTTCTCTTCTCAGGTAATTAACTTTATTCTTATAAGTTATAATTTCATATTATTATATATACTCAACGATCTAATATGTCAATATAGAATGAGTTTTGAAATATTAAGCTAATGAAGCATACTAATGTTATAACTTATATACAGTTTTTAATCTATTCATACATATCTATGAACTTATATACTCACTATTGGTTGCAGTATTGTC
>NW_010944931.1:0-258 GCF_000633955.1 Camelina sativa
CAAGATGCTTGCTGATTACTAATCTGTCCCCCTCCTATTACTCTGCTTCTGCAGGTTACCAGAGAGTCATTAATATCTCTGTGGTGAAATCATTAGAAGAGAAGATAGCCTAGCATTTTTTCCACCGCGGCTAAAATGTATTTTGAAAGATCGATTTGCAGGGAGGTAATGGATTCTACAGAAAGAGACATAGAACATGCTCAAGGAAGGAGATTATGGAGATGTAGTCGTGTACCTTCAAGTTCTTCCATTTTTTTT
>NW_010944932.1:0-258 GCF_000633955.1 Camelina sativa
AAATAACCACTTCCCACATAACAAAGGGATCTCCAGCATTTTTTCAACAAATTAGGTTAAGTAATTGGAATGGGCTAGATAGGTTGGACTAAGGAACGCAAACGACATTTTTTTCTGCTATCACTTTTATCTTCAGGGCAAAAATGTCTTTTCAAATATTGGGGAACTCCATTTAACCTACAATAATATGTTAGGATTCACCTAACAATCCAATAACTCTATCACCACACGAAACACTAAGTCTACGAATCTTATACT
>NW_010944933.1:0-258 GCF_000633955.1 Camelina sativa
GATGATGATGAACTTACATGAATGAATGTAGTCAGATTACCAATGACAATGTCAACATGTTGAGACATTGAAATGGAAAGAGATTGATTGGTCAGGAAAAGGCTTGAGTAGTCATTGCTCCCAACGCTTATCAAATAGACAGCTCTTGAGATTCTCTTCTTGCTTTCTTCTTTACCAAATCTTGTCCTCCACAATCTCCCCACTTTCTTGTAGTGATCCAATTGTGTTCTCAAATTTATCACCTTACAATTATTAGGA
>NW_010944934.1:0-258 GCF_000633955.1 Camelina sativa
TGATCAGGGCTGATCTGAGAGAAAGTGAAGACATGGTTATGTCTAGGGTTCTTGGAGGTTTCAACAGAGAGATTCAAGACAAGATAGAGCTGCAGAACTATGAAGATGTGCAAGAAATGGTACATAAGGCAAAGCTAATTGAATCACAGACCAAGAAAAAGGGAGTGAGGTAAACGTTTACGCCTAACATTCCCAAGCCAAGAGAGTTCAATAAACCCGCCTTCACCAAGGACAGCAAACCCGCGACAGCCACAGTCA
>NW_010944935.1:0-258 GCF_000633955.1 Camelina sativa
AAATTGCTTATCAAATCTCTACCCGCCATTAATTTTATTAGGGCTTGCTTTATTTCTCTACCTACCTAACCTAACAACCTACACGCCACTAAAACTGGATGATCGCTAAGTTCTCTACTTTCCTCCTATCGACCTGAATCCAAAACAATAAAGCCCAAAGTTCGAATCTTTAAACGAACCCCCTTTCCAGAACCAAAAGGCAAAGTCCGAGGGTTATTCAGAAAGATAACATAATTTTGAGAACTAAACAAAAGAAAA
>NW_010944936.1:0-258 GCF_000633955.1 Camelina sativa
AGGATGATGATTTTAATTGGTTATAATTGATATGGTATTTATAATAATTTGGAGATGGTTTGGTTTGTCTTCCGCAGTGAATGTCGATTTGTTGTTGGTTTATGGTGGGTTGTAATTAAATCTTATGGGGTATTTAGTTATATTATTTATATTATTATTATTAAAAAAAACGGGTCGGATCGTTTCAGTTTGGTATCAGAGCCTTTACGGTTCTAGAATGGTTAAGTGGATGGTTAGAGCGGTTAGGAATTTAATTTG
>NW_010944937.1:0-258 GCF_000633955.1 Camelina sativa
GTCGATATAAGAAGCTCTTCCTACAACATCAACTACTCATACTCTAGCTTCTTGATTGAAAAGAATAAATGAACTGAGAAGACAACAAGGCACGTACTGATTAGGTACCATAGGGGTTGTTTTAACTTTTGGAGAATCCACAACACCAACAGCAAAAATCCCACCTCCTTTAACATTATCCAAGCAATGCGAAAAAACTCTTTTCGCGTCCCCTGAGGCAGCTAGTTGTGAAAGGATAGAGGTGTTTGATTGTCCAAA
>NW_010944938.1:0-258 GCF_000633955.1 Camelina sativa
GGGGGCTAATGGGGTCCACGAGACGGGTTGTCACAAGTCTAAGCTTAAGCATTGTGTCACTTGAAAGTATTTTCTTCTAGTGTAAAGCTTGCATGATCATTGGTGCATCTCTATATTATTTCGACTTTAATTTGATCTTTAAATTATCTTGCAAATGGACTACGAATGCTAGCTCATGGAAATTTCATTTGGGTTAACAATCTTTATTTGTCACTCTATTTTGATTAACCCAATCTCTTGTCATACCTTTGAACACCG
>NW_010944939.1:0-258 GCF_000633955.1 Camelina sativa
GGAATCTAAATATATTACAAGACCAAAGTGCTAATTAATTTTAAGCCTTTGACTTCACGAGATCTCCAAGGAAAAAACATGTGCCTGTCCTTATCTTCTCCTCCTCTCCGGCGTCCAATGCGGTAAGGCTGGGCTAAAATGCGCCGACACAACCCTAGAATCTAGTAACTCCACAATAGGTGTGAAGTTCACGCACCTTGGTACCTTGTACTGGTTAATTGATGCGCCTCTTGAGATTGCGTAATCCATCAGTTCCTC
>NW_010944940.1:0-258 GCF_000633955.1 Camelina sativa
TTTAGGAGAAGCAGGCCTAAAAGAAGGAGATGGAACAGAGGCAGATGAGGCCTTTGCTCGATCCGTGAGGGGAGATGGTGGCCTAAAGACAAGGTTGTGCTCTCGTTCGGCATCAGACAAGATCTTTTCGATACTACTAGGCTGTCTAAAAATGGGAAGAAATGTATTGGTTTCTCCATTCCTTAGCTTCTTTCCAAAACCTTTCTTCTTCTTTTCTTTGTTTTCACTCTTTCTCTCTGGTTCTTGCTTTCAAAACAC
>NW_010944941.1:0-258 GCF_000633955.1 Camelina sativa
AGTAAAAGTGGGTAGAATCACGAGAAAAACTCTTAAAATTTAGAAAATTATCCACTGCACAGTATGAAGAAAGAACAACACAGTAGATTAATCTCCTTAATTTGCATTATTAAGTGCATCACAAGGATAAATAGAAGTCACTAGCCTTACATATCAAAGTTCTGGAAAAGAATCCGTAACGTTCTTGCCTCAACACAAAACCCCTATTTAATGCACATACACAAGAGATCTTAGAAATGTGAATAGAAAAGAAATTAA
>NW_010944942.1:0-258 GCF_000633955.1 Camelina sativa
ATTGTCACGGTCATTAGACACTTGGACGTTAAAGAGGGAGCCAAAGCCAAACAACTCGCCGAGACGAGGTACACTAATAGCGCAATGGCGGAGGTTCCAGGGACCATGGTGTTAAGGTCCAGGGTAGGCTGATGCGAAGCCCAAATCAGAAGGTAGCTTCCGTTGGAGCGAGGGTAATCTTCAAACCATAGGATCCGAGGGATGGCAGAGGTACTGCAGTAAATTGGCTTGAAGTCGTCGAGTGAGTAAGATGGATTG
>NW_010944943.1:0-258 GCF_000633955.1 Camelina sativa
GCCCTGACAGCCACCTTCCTTAGTGGGCCCCACGTCTACTCCCGACCGGTGGGGCCATCCATATCCGACGGCCGGTTTGTTACATCTGGGAGGCTTTAAATACTTTACCGACCCTATAAATCACCACATGATATTTCCCTGTGTTTTGTCCTTACTCGTGCAGTTCCTAAAATCACTTCTCAGAAGGTCACTCATCCTGAAACTACTCCAATTCAAGCACGCTTAACTCTGGAGTTCTCTCAGGACCCTTGACCGAAA
>NW_010944944.1:0-258 GCF_000633955.1 Camelina sativa
TGCTCGGGGCTTAGCCTATCTCGGTTTGCATATCTGCACAATTCAAAAGCCACACAGAGCTACCATTGAATCAAAAAAAAAAAAGAGAATTCCTCATGAACTATTTATTGAAACAGATGAACATAAAAAAAGCAGCAGCAATTCACATCTAATCCATACTGAAAGCAGCTAAACTCTTTCAACTCTACCGTAAACCAAACCAAGCAAATAGTATTAGACATGACTCATGCGGGCAGCTCAGAACAACAAGAACCAATA
>NW_010944945.1:0-258 GCF_000633955.1 Camelina sativa
ATCCTCAAATCTCGATTTCATCTCTCTGAAATTGAAAATATATTAAACTATGAGTCTGTGAATCTGTGATAATAAGAATATTACACAACGACTGCAAAGAAACAAAAAGAGTTACGAAACGTAACTGTAAATGAGTAAGAACTCTGAAATCAAACAACAATTTTGGAAGTTTCTGATATTAAATTAATCGTTATCATTCAGTCATTTACGGTTGTATCTGAAAATCAATTAATCTAGTAGAAAAACCAATACCAAATC
>NW_010944946.1:0-258 GCF_000633955.1 Camelina sativa
TTTTCAGCTTCTTTTCTTTCTGATTTCGTTTTTTAGCCAAAATTTGTTTTGTTCGTTTCCATTAAAGACGCAAAATCTCATATTCAGGTAACGTTTTTGCTTCTTCTATGCTTCTAGAATTTAAGTTGATCCTTTTTTATTAGATGTTTTGTTATATTTCTACGGGTGTCTGAGTCTCTTTCCTTTTCTACTTTGATTTTAGAAACATAATTGAGCAGTTGAGTTTTGCAGATAAAACAATGGAGCGATATTACAAAC
>NW_010944947.1:0-258 GCF_000633955.1 Camelina sativa
GTTGTTGTTGTTGTTGTTACGATTCATAGCTTCAGTAATGGAAGCAAGTTTCTGAAGATTCAATCTAATCACCGTATCAGCAAACAAACGTGTGTCTTCCTCCGAGTTACCTTCCGGCACATCCACGACGTACGATTCCAAAACAACGGTCCAGATCCGTTCTCTCTCTTTCTCGAATCTATGAACCGTCGTCACCGATTTGTAGTTCCTCAGCCTATGCTCACCTCCGGTGATACTAAACCCAGTCACTCTCCGATC
>NW_010944948.1:0-258 GCF_000633955.1 Camelina sativa
TTTGCTTGCATTGTTATATTGCTGCTTGTGTGATTATTTGATATAGCGTCGTGATGGTATAGTCGTGATGCTGGACGGTTAGTCGCATTGTCGCTATGCTGTCCGATTGTTATATTTTTGCTTGTTGCATGGTAGTTAGTATCATTTAGTTAAGTTGCATTAGGCGAATCATGAGGATCCCGTTGTTTGCTGTGCGTTGCGTGTAACTCCATAACGTGATGGCTTACGAATGTCTGGAGCGGGTCATGACCGGCCAGA
>NW_010944949.1:0-258 GCF_000633955.1 Camelina sativa
ATTAGATGGTAACAGAAGTTCCTACATGTCAGGTATTGGATGAAGCAGATCGAATGCTTGATATGGGTTTCGAGGAGCCCGTCCGGTTTATATTGAGCAAGACAAATAAAGGCAAGTGGTTTGTCACATTTCACTTAGCATTCTTGTGAGAAACCAAATTTGGTTCCCGTTAATGAAATTCTTCTTCTTTCTAATCTGTCTTACAGTTCGTCAGATGGTTATGTTCAGTGCAACTTGGCCTTTGGATGTTCACAAATT
>NW_010944950.1:0-258 GCF_000633955.1 Camelina sativa
TTCCTTTCGGTTATATTAGGTTATTCAACTTAAGTTCAATATATTTTAGGTTATTTATGGTTATATATTTATTCAACCGACCCAAAACCGTAAGTATATAATTGAACCGAAATGTAATTTCTAAAATTTCAAAAATATTCAAATGGTTATAATATTAGTATATCTAAACCACCCTAAACCAAACACAAGAACACCAAAACCAAACTGTTAATCAAATGCCCATAATATTACTCATCTAAACCCTACACCTTAAACCCT
>NW_010944951.1:0-258 GCF_000633955.1 Camelina sativa
CCAACTAAACCAGAAAATTATGGAACGTACGTGCATGAGTTGTTTGTTGTGTCATGCATGGTTAATTACGTACATTCTCGTTGACGATGGTTAATTAAATATTGGTGGATCGTGTATTATGGCTGGTTTAGGAGTTGGTATTAAATCGGGAGCATGTGATTGTGGAGTAAATTATGGTGTTATGAATTATTAGATTATTGGTTTGATTTAGTTATTAAACTACATCTAATTAATTTATTTGGGAAACACCAACACAAT
>NW_010944952.1:0-258 GCF_000633955.1 Camelina sativa
ACAAGGACGATCCGACTATAAAAATTAGTGATTTATGTTTTGATTTAAGCAGTCGCCGTTATGATCTCGAGGGGACCTGCGATGGTTATTATGGAGCCGTGGTTCGAAACCCGTTATTCAATCAGACTGAATGGATTGACCCGGATGATGAGTATCCACGTAGCAGCAGTCAGAGCATGGGTTACGATGGTAGTAGCACCGAAAAGAGTTACGAGTATATGAAGACTAGGACTCAGAGGTTTGATGAAGTTATTACGA
>NW_010944953.1:0-258 GCF_000633955.1 Camelina sativa
ACTACGTCTATTACATGTGTTTTTCTCATCGTACCATCCATTTATAAATGTCATGTCATACCAACTAATATGTAAGATTAATATAAACTAACATAGTAACATGCATCCTATGCATCAAGCAAGTTTTAAAAAAATCACAAAAAGCAGTCTAAAGATAGAAGAATATATAAATTTATATCGGGAGAGATTGACCTTAAGGTGCAAGACAGCGTATTCAATGGCGGCTCCAACTCCAGCATATTTGACCTGCAATTATAT
>NW_010944954.1:0-258 GCF_000633955.1 Camelina sativa
ATCATATAAGTCTAATACATGTCTTCTACAACCTTGAGCTGATCTAGTAAGAGCTTGTACAACCAAATAGGATTACAAAGCAAAGAGTAATCAACAATACAAAACCAACAGTTCAGTTTTTTGTGATAATTAGAAATCTAGTAAAATCAAGTGGACTCTCAAAACAACAATTCCTCACCCTTAACAACTCCATCATCAAACAATTTCTTCTGGACTAACCCAATCTACAGCAGGAACCGGGAATTCCCAAATGAGGCA
>NW_010944955.1:0-258 GCF_000633955.1 Camelina sativa
TCCATAGAAATACAGAAGAGAGTCGGTGCATTTTCGGCTGCCTTGGAGACTATAAACAAGTGTCTTTCTGAAGCCATTTGTTCTCTCGCCCGTGGAAGGTTGGATGGTGAAAGCCGAACAACAGGGCTCATACTCGCGGGGAACGACATTCTTCAGACTTACAAATATTACCCTGAAGTCAGGTATATTATTTTTCAGGCTAGAAAACTACTTTGCTTCAAGTTAAAAATGTGCTCAGGGGATTTGTTTTTATTCTGC
>NW_010944956.1:0-258 GCF_000633955.1 Camelina sativa
ACACTGGAGAACCACCAAGAGAAACCACATAACCAGTTAAAGAGCGGAGGGAGAATGGACAAGTATTGTAATCAGAATCACAATAGGTGAAGAGAGAAAGATCCGGGTCAGAACTTAAGAACACGCCCTGTCCGAGTGTTCCTTTCAAGTATTGAACCACCCGAGTAGCGGCTTCCCAATGTTGGAGACGGGGCGTCTTTAAGAACTGAGTGAGTATGTGTACCACATAACTTAACTCAGGTCGCGTGAATATTAAGT
>NW_010944957.1:0-258 GCF_000633955.1 Camelina sativa
AATGATAACGAGCTTAGATGTTTTCCACCATCATTCCATCTTAGTCGTCATTAATTGCCAACTAATGTTTAACATAAATACATATAGCTTACCTAATATATTATCATAATAGTCTCTATTAGCTGGTCACGTTAATTAATCCATACGCATTCGTCACTAAACCTTTTTATAAAAACAAACAAATAAACATAAAATCGTGGTTGGAATCTTATTCCATAATCTGATGTTTGCTCCTAATTGCTCTTTTTTCCGTTTATA
>NW_010944958.1:0-258 GCF_000633955.1 Camelina sativa
GAGACCATATCCGCGAGTGAGAGGAACTTCTGAAGAGGCAAACTATCTGAATCCCTAGACTTTTCAGCTAAGTAACCATCGACAAGCTTTGCAACTGATGCTTTAGCGGTTAAATCATCCTCTCTCGGGTCACGTGATTTCAAGAAAACCTCAACTAAGCTGTGCATCAACTCAACATCATAGAGCAAAACATCACCCAAGTTAGCCTCATCTAACCGTTCACCAACTCTGTTCTTTAACCCGGTTACTTCATCACAA
>NW_010944959.1:0-258 GCF_000633955.1 Camelina sativa
AGAATTTTTCCTCTGCTTTTCTAGGGTTTGATTTGGGGATCTGTTTTTTGATTTGATTTTTCATATAGGTTGGTTCTTATGGGATGATATACACGAAATTGAAAGACGCGAATTTGAGGAGTTCTTCAGTGAGAGCTCAATCACAAGAACCCCCAAAGTTTACAAGGAGTACAGAGATTTCATCATCAATAAGTTTAGAGAGGACACTTCCAGGAGGCTCACCTTCACCAGCATCCGCAAGTTTCTCGTCGGCGATGT
>NW_010944960.1:0-258 GCF_000633955.1 Camelina sativa
ATGTGAAATAGAATAAAGTTTGTATGAAGTATACCATGGAATTATGCTATAAGACATTATTATAGTATATTATGATATTATCAAGTTAGCTGTTAGCACAATCTATTATCAAGTTATCTACCCATCTGGTCTTAACAAAGCCTGCGAAAGGAGAACTAAGCTCAAACATTCACGAGAAACTGAAGGCAGACTATGATCAAGTTGCTGAAGATGTCAAAGAACTTGCTTCGTCTCCTGTGTATTAGGATTACATAAGGA
>NW_010944961.1:0-258 GCF_000633955.1 Camelina sativa
AAACAGGCCACCCTACACTAGACGAGGCTTGAATGGGAGATCATATGGAGACCTATCAATCCTGGATTCTGATGTATCCTTCAACAGCTCTGGAAGACCAAGCATTGAGCGCACCTCTCTTTCTTTGTATGACAATCAGGATCCAAACCGTACTCCTCCAAGGCTATCAAATTTCTCAGACGTTGACTATGGTAGCTTTGAGTCGATGACCATTGGACGGAGGTCAATGGATATAAGCTCACCAAATGCTTTCTCAAC
>NW_010944962.1:0-258 GCF_000633955.1 Camelina sativa
AAAATCTTTTCTTCTACACCTTATATACAAGTCTAACACAAGATCTGCTGTAGCGCAATGGTTAAACTAACTATCTAATTGATATTTGATTTCCGGGTTCAAAGCCCGACAGTAGAAATTAATTTTATTTTGAATTCTTTTCTAAAATTCTTTCTTCCAATATTAAATATTTTTGTTTATTTTCCTTTGCAATATTCTTTTGTAGTTGTGCTTTAAACAGATAGTGAATAAATATCTCTATTAGAGAGATAAAATAAA
>NW_010944963.1:0-258 GCF_000633955.1 Camelina sativa
AGTGGTTTGCAGAAACACAAGTTTGAAAATGTAGAGGTATATTATTGCTTGTCGATATTTCTGTTTATATTTCTATTTATACTTTATTTATTGATCAAATGTATATTCTCTGATGATCTTCTTTTATAGATGTCAAATCACTTTAAAGGGTTGCTATATCAGCCAGCATATGATCCAAAGCATCTGTTGCTGTTAACACATACCAAAAGTAGCATGCATTCTTCCAAGGCAGTAGAAGAGGAAAACAAGGAGAATTCT
>NW_010944964.1:0-258 GCF_000633955.1 Camelina sativa
CCAAGGTTACATGTTATCATGGCAGAAAGGTGCATTTCCACAAAAAAGAGGACATCTACCTCTCTCAATACAAAAGGACATCTACCTCTCTCAATACAAAAGGGAACTTCTGGAGGATAAAATTAGTAAAAAGACTTGCAGGTGTAAGAGGGAACTTCTGGAGGATAAAATTAGTAAAAAGAGGACATCTACCTCTCTCAATACAAAAGGCCGTTTCAGCTCAAGCTCCAAAGTATGGAATGCACCAATCTGTGATAC
>NW_010944965.1:0-258 GCF_000633955.1 Camelina sativa
TTTTTTTTTCTGTTTTCCTTTTCTGCTTGCAATTTAGCCTTGTTTGAATAGTTCTGGCCTCTGGAACATCCCGGGAAATACAACAGCTCCTGGAAATAATCATCTGGATATGCTATCTTTGTCGAACCTAGAGGAATCGCTTGACAAAGAGTTGGAAGAAGCACAAGAACGTAAACACCTTTGTGAAATTGAGGAAAGAAATGCTCTTAAGATTTATAGAAAGGCACAGAGATCTTTGATCGAGGCAAATGCCAGATG
>NW_010944966.1:0-258 GCF_000633955.1 Camelina sativa
TAAAAACGAGACACGTAGGACATGCTTTATACGATTGTGAAATGTGTGGGAAGAGAGAATGTGACATTAATTAGACACTGGCAGGATCCTACGACAAGATCAACTCGATCTTCGATCAAATCAAAGTGTCTTAGAGATAAAACAGGTAAGATTTTGAAGAAAATGGTTATGAGGGAATCTTGGACGTGGGTCCAAGATCTTGGAAATTTCGTTACAGCTCTTTTCTATGAAACAAAGAAAAAATTACTTGGATTCTCT
>NW_010944967.1:0-258 GCF_000633955.1 Camelina sativa
TTCACCACCACCGGACCAGTCTCTCTCTCCTCTCTCAATCTCTCTCTTCTACCTCATCGCGCGACGAATCAATCAATCAATCATGACTGAACAACAACAAGACCTCATCGACCAATCACCACCACCTTCAGCACCCGACCCTGAACCAAACCCGAACCCCCCCAATCCGAATTCAGTTATCCATCCGCGACGTGTGTCTTTCGAGCACGGCCTCCTCCCGATCCAGAAACTCGTTTTCACCGACCCGATCCAAACCCT
>NW_010944968.1:0-258 GCF_000633955.1 Camelina sativa
CCAATATGCAGTCCACATTTTGAATCGAAGTCCATCAGCAGCCTTAGGTGACATCACACCGGAGGAGAAGTGGAGCCAGCACAAACCATCAGTGGGGCATCTAAGGATATTCGGGTGTGTTGCTTATGCATTGGTACCGTATGAGAGGAGAATAAAACTCGACGAGAAAAGTGTGAAATGTGTGATGTTTGGGGTTAGCAAAGAATCAAAAGCCTATCGTCTCTACAATCCTGCGACAAAGAAGATTGTGATCAGTCG
>NW_010944969.1:0-258 GCF_000633955.1 Camelina sativa
CTCTTTCCCTAAACTTTTGAACCAGATTGTTATTGGTTTCATTTTGCTGCAGATAGACCTACACGTAAAGCACTAGATGAGTTGTCAAACCTCTTAACCTACCTGAGAGTCTGGAGGATAGAAGAGCATGTTCATATTGATGTTCTGATGCCACCTACTGAAAGTTATCACCGGAATTTGTTTTTTCAGGTACAATTGAACGTGGGGATTCTTTGGGTCTTTGTTAGGTTTTTGGATGTTTAATAGCTGAATGTGTTG
>NW_010944970.1:0-258 GCF_000633955.1 Camelina sativa
ATAGGTCTCGCTATCGTGTGTGTCCAGGTATCTTAACTGTTAGCAACTAAGATTCAACTTTACGTTAGCTTCTAAAATTGCTTAGTTTTCTTTGGTTTATCTGCAGGGTCTATCAGTTTTATTGGCAATGTTGCTCAAAGCTCTTGGACCTCACCCTCACCGTCATTATGACAGTGACGACGAGTACAATGTAAGCACAGTTGCACTCCTCCAGGACGCTCGACAGCCGCCTCCATACGTTGTTGGAGAACCCATGTA
>NW_010944971.1:0-258 GCF_000633955.1 Camelina sativa
GAGCCTTCCCCTGAGAATTGTTCCTCCTGGCCTTTGCAGCCTTGATACCTTGAGGCCTTTCCTCAAAGACTTGCTCACTGTGGGTTGACTCGGATTGTGAAGCTGTCTCGGATTGTGAAGCTGCCTCGGATTGTGAAGCTGTCTCGGATTGTGAAGCTGCCTTTGAAACAGGTTTCCTCTTTGTTCTGACTGAAGTTGAAGTGTTGTTAAGAGCGTTAAGATTCATCCATTTCTGCTCAAACCTTAACAAACACCAGC
>NW_010944972.1:0-258 GCF_000633955.1 Camelina sativa
GTTTCATATATCCTTACAACAACAAAGGAAACAAAGCCATAGCTTACCCACCCTCCAGTCTGATGGGTAATAATAAGAATACCCGTCTTCTCTATCCACAAAAGCCGAGTAGCTTTTTGGTATCTCTGCAAACATCATATGAGATACATGACCGATAAAAGTTATGCTTTTGGTCCTCAGAGAATGCAGAAGAGAGAAAAACTTACCTTCAGCAAGAAGCAAAGTTGCTGGAATTGAAGTTGCCACTAAGGTTCCTAC
>NW_010944973.1:0-258 GCF_000633955.1 Camelina sativa
ACGTGTCTAATGTTTTGAGTGTGGCAGATTCATGAGAGACAATTTGCTGTCTCATGTTCTGGAGGCCCTCATTGTAATCCGTGGCTTGATAGTGCAAAAGACGAAGCTTATAAATGATTGCAACAGACTCCTAAAAGATCTTCTTGACGGACTTCTGCTTGAAAGCATTGAAAACAAAAGACAATTCATCCGTGCCTGTGTTTCTGGACTGCAAACCCATGCAGAAGAGAAAAAAGGACGTACCTGTTTGGTAAGAAG
>NW_010944974.1:0-258 GCF_000633955.1 Camelina sativa
GATCCAAAGAATATATCCACTTTCCTAATTATGGCCGAACAGATTAGAAAAGTCCTTCCTTTCTCGCTAGGTCAGTCGTAGGGCGAGCTGAGAGGTCGGTTTGTCACCTTGGCACTGGGCTTCTCGGTATTATTGTCCTTCAAAGATGAACTCCAAATTAGGGTCGAGCTCCTGCTCTTTAGATAACTGGTTCTCTTTATCGAGTTTAGATTGCTATGTTGGGGGTGCTAATTCCCGCACCAACAATTAGTCCCCCCC
>NW_010944975.1:0-258 GCF_000633955.1 Camelina sativa
TAAACGTAACATGTCCTGACGCTTTGAAATTGGCTTGGTATGAAGAGTTATCGGAAATTCGGTTAAAGTTCACCCGGTTATATAAAAAATGTTAGAAATACCTAAGCTTAATTAACTAGGTTGAAACAAACGAGATGAATTCAGATGCTTTTAAAAAAACAAATTGACATAGTGATATGGTATATAAACTTTAGTTTCAGTATTTTTGTTTAGTACCACGAAAAAATAACAAATCAAGAAACTATGTGAAAGATTTTG
>NW_010944976.1:0-258 GCF_000633955.1 Camelina sativa
TTTCTGTACATTTGTGTAGGCAAGGTTTAATCTGGAGGAAGGTTGGCAAAGACACAGTGTTTTCAAACAGATGGGTGCAAGCTGGAGGGCTTATAAATGTAGGTTTGTTACTAAAATTAAAAAATGTAAGAGTGGCATTGAGAGGCTTAAGTTAAAACCAAGCAACATTCAGTCTCTATCATCTTGGAACAATTGGGTGAAGAGTAGGACATCCCCTGCTTTTAAGGTTATGTACTTATTACAATTTTCTCTTATAGT
>NW_010944977.1:0-258 GCF_000633955.1 Camelina sativa
ATCTGAGTCTCGCAACACCCCTCCAGCCGTGGCCAACCCTGGATTGCTACGAGATGCACCATCGGTGTTCATCTTCATCCAACCCACCCTTGGTCTCGACCAGCCTATCAGTCGTTCAACCCGGGGTTGCGTACTCACTGGCCTCTCCTTCATCACATTCGCCAAAACTATTTCTTTAGCCAAGTCTTTTAGAAACCTAACACGATCGCGGCACTTCCCATTCACACCGAATACATTTCCACACCTCCATTTCCAACC
>NW_010944978.1:0-258 GCF_000633955.1 Camelina sativa
ACCTCGATGTACCAAACAAAGACTATGGAGGTAATGTAACGTTTTTTGGATTTCTTCTGAATACTTGGGATATGAGATATGATTCTTACTGAAACCATCCTGGCTTTGACTCTGATGTCCAGGTGACTTGTACATTGAAGGAAAGGTCATACCCAGACCACAGTATAGGTTCACAGAACAGCGCCAGACTAGGAACCGGTCTAGGCCAAGGTATGATAGGCGCCGTGAGACAATGCAAGTGGAGAGGAGAGAGCCATC
>NW_010944979.1:0-258 GCF_000633955.1 Camelina sativa
AGAGAATCCAAGTAATTTTTTCTTTGTTTCATAGAAAAGAGCTGTAAGGAAATTTCCAAGATCTTGGACCCACGTCCAAGATTCCCTCATAACCATTTTCTTCAAAATCTTACCTGTTTTATCTCTAAGACACTTTGATTTGGTCGAAGATCGAGTTGATCTTGTCGTAGGATCCTGCCAGTGTCTAATTAATGTCACATTCTCTCTTCCGACACATTTCACAATCGTATAAAGCATGTCCTACGTGTCTCGTTTTTA
>NW_010944980.1:0-258 GCF_000633955.1 Camelina sativa
ATTCAACCAAGAGCAATGAAGATATAATAGGTGTTGTTGGGAAAAAAATTGAAAATCATTGTGAAGGTGATTTGGTTGTTGAATATATGGTCAAACAACATCTTAGTATACTCTCCACCAAAGATGTGAGCTTTGATGAACCGAGGAAGATACTCTTTGCGGAGATTAGGATGAGAGATTTTAGGGTTCTATGATGAATATGATCCAGGTGATACATGGATTCATCTCACTCATTCCGATACACTCTTCAGGCCTCCT
>NW_010944981.1:0-258 GCF_000633955.1 Camelina sativa
TCTAAACATATCGGCATATGAAAAAGACACCAACTAGTCCTCACCTTGACCACACAAATAGCATCCTCGGTTTAGCACTTGCAACAACGAAAACCCGGTTCAACAACAGTTCTCAATCTGCAGCGGTTTAAGATAACAACATTACATTAAACCAGCCCAAACCAAAGTCTTTAATTAATTTTGATATATTTCAGTTAAATTAATTAGACCGTAATCTAATAATTTAATATACCACAATTCCACTTTCACGTCACATGA
>NW_010944982.1:0-258 GCF_000633955.1 Camelina sativa
ATCTTGAAAGGACAACTTCAAATGGATCGGAACCTGTACGACACACAATAAAGAATAACTAAAGCTTGTTTAATTACGAAGTATCAGTTTCATTCTAAGGCTGTGCTAACAGCCTAACACACAAGTCTAGATACTTTAAGTAGTTTCATTCTTCACGACGATATTTCCATATTACTTATAGTTATATTGATTATGATTTGCCACTAGTGAATTTTATGGATCGACGCTGATTTCTACCAACACCAACCTGGTCTTGCT
>NW_010944983.1:0-258 GCF_000633955.1 Camelina sativa
TAGAGGAACCAAAGTTAGAGATGAAAAGTCATCCTCATCTTAATGTTCTGCATTATTGGAGAGAGAACAGCCACCGTTTTGGTGCTTTAACATACATGGCCATGGATATTCTTAGTATTCCGATAACCACTGTAGCTGCTGAGTCTTCCTTTAGTATTGGAGCTCATTTGATTAACAAGTATAGGAGCCGACTCCTTCCCAGTAATGTGCAAGCTTTGTTATGCACTCGTTCTTGGATACATGGTTACAAGGTGGATG
>NW_010944984.1:0-258 GCF_000633955.1 Camelina sativa
AAAAAAAAAAAAGAAAAAAACTTTCTAAAGTTTCATTCTTTATTGCTGTAATGGCGATGAGAGAGCTCTCGGAGGTTGAGAGAGATAGCGAGGATGAAGAAGAAGAAGTATGGGTCAAACACTACTCATCGAACCACCAGATACTTCTCGTCGGCGAAGGAGATTTCTCATTCTCTCACAGCTTAGCTACTCTCTTCGGCTCTGCTTCCAATATCTGCGCTTCCTCTCTCGATTCATACGGTAACACTTCCTCTGCTT
>NW_010944985.1:0-258 GCF_000633955.1 Camelina sativa
AAAAATTGGTTCATACTATCATTATTTGGATCATAATGATAGTGAAATTTGTTAAAATTGTTGGAAGAAGAAGCCATAGCAATAAAGAAGAAAAAGAATTATTTGTTGTTGTAGAGAGAAGCAAGGAGGAAGGAGCAAGGAAGAAATGTTTATTTTGGTGCAAGGAGCAAATGTTTGTTTTTGATGAAAAAACATTGTGCTCTTCTCATCTCATATATACAAGTGATGAAACTAAAATCCAAAGAAACAAAATGATAC
>NW_010944986.1:0-258 GCF_000633955.1 Camelina sativa
ACATTGCCCTGGGTGAAGTATCCGACCAGACCCATGGAGCTGCGGCAGGTATTTGCTAGACAGTCCTCTCTGTTTCATAATACTTAATATCTTAGTTTGTCTTTGGACCTGATACCACAAGTTCATGTCTTCCCAAGCTGGTTCAAGCTGTGAAGGAGGAGAACCAACATACAAGAACACAGACTTCCCTGCATCGTCCACTGGTGATGCAATATGATAGGGGAGCGTACCATTAGTCAATATTTCGTCAATCTGATA
>NW_010944987.1:0-258 GCF_000633955.1 Camelina sativa
TGATTGGAAGAGATTAGATGAATCGAAAGGAGACAATGTACGTACCTCGAGTTTCTCTGTCTTCGTGTTCTTGTGTTTGCTTTTTTTCTTATTGTCTTCTTCTTATATAATCTCTTTCTTCCTTTACAATAACGGGATTTTTGATTGGTTATTAATCCATTTTGTCTCTTCGATCTATTTATAGAAACTTAGTTGATGGCACGACACCTTTCCTTCTTCTGTCTGCACCCACGTCTCTCTGTCTCAAATCTCCTTTTT
>NW_010944988.1:0-258 GCF_000633955.1 Camelina sativa
AGTCCCAATATCATACAAAGAAAGACTAAGGATCTAACCTGTAAGTGCACTGTGCATGTTGGACAAGCTACTTCTTTCATCCGCCTTCCGGATCCTTCCCTCGAACCTGTTATGATCATTCCTATCATTGTCAGTAACCATAAAATACCAGAAACGATTACCAAAAGCATGAAGTATGTGGTGAATTACCAGATGAAGACTTGCGGTTTCTCTCCATTTCCTCCTGTATCAAACATATCCGCCATCAGAAAACAACTA
>NW_010944989.1:0-258 GCF_000633955.1 Camelina sativa
ACAGTGATCCTCGAAAACCACATCCATCAAACGATCAACACATGTCAGAGACCAGAGGATAAAACATAGCAAAGTTCCAAAAAGAAAAAGTACAATGCCTAAACGGCTCAATATCCAGTCAATCCAACGACAGTGCAAGATCCCAAAAAGAAAAAAGAAAAAAAGTACAACGCCTAACAAGGCTCAACATCCGCTACATCACGGGATAGGGTCCAAAGATACACAAATAACACAAAGGAAACAAAGACAAGTCACTGG
>NW_010944990.1:0-258 GCF_000633955.1 Camelina sativa
ACTCGATGGTCTTTGTCAATATCTCCCCATGCAACAAAATACGTACATCCCTCGTGCTTCCAATTTTTTGTATTTTTGTTCCTCGAGTGAAAGTACTAGTCAAGTATTTTCTTTTAATTATGCGCATTTACTTCTTCTTCGTCATTAATTTGTTAATCGTATGATGGATTAATAAGTTTATATCTTTATACAATGTATTATTTTTATTTCAAATTTTCAAAACATGCTAAATTGCTAATCAGATCACTTTTGGCTTAA
>NW_010944991.1:0-258 GCF_000633955.1 Camelina sativa
GAAGAATTAAGTTTGTTACATCCCCAGAGGCATGTGTTTTCTATTTTGTGTACGATTTTTATTATCAGTATATTTCTCAAAATGTTACATTTCTTTGCCATTTAAAAAAAAAAGAGATTAGAGTACAAATTGTTAGTTCATATTATCACATTTATAATACAGTACCAGAACCCAAATTTTGCATTGGTTATATTGCAAAACTGAAAAATACTAAAGATTGTAAAAATCTCTTTCAAAAATAGTAAATCGAGTTTGAAA
>NW_010944992.1:0-258 GCF_000633955.1 Camelina sativa
ATTCTCTTAGCAATCGATCAAAAGACAGTTCAGAGAAAGGGAGGTCGTATCGGTTTTGGAGACGAAAGGATTGATACGAACCCAAACAAGTGAAAACACAGAAGCAAGCAAGATAGACCAGAGAATAACAATGGTGGGTGTTCTGTTTTGTCTTCCCATAAGACCTTTGAGGAAAGGATAAAGATGAAGAATCACCCAAAAGGCGAAGAACACTTTCCCAAACAAAGGTCCCCAAGCTTCATAACCTTTGTTTAAAGC
>NW_010944993.1:0-258 GCF_000633955.1 Camelina sativa
CCTTCTTATCTCTTCTCTAAACAACCCTCCAATCACACCTTGTTTCAACATTGATACCCGACTTGATTTTCCATGATTGTGCTTGTAGTGACATACCTTCACCATCCACTTATTCAATCTAGGCTCCACTGAACAATACACTCTCCAATTGCACTTCTTTGTGCGACAAATGGCAGCTATCCTACTTGCTTCTGACCTGGCCATCTTTATATCATATTGAGTATTCAAAGAATAACGTAATAATTGATCTTTAAACTC
>NW_010944994.1:0-258 GCF_000633955.1 Camelina sativa
CGCTCAATACACTCTATCCGGAAACCAAAAAGGGCATTAATATCGGCGGCTTCATGGTTTCCACGAATCAGATGTACGTTATGTTGGTATTCAACCTGCAGTGTCAACCATTGAACGTTATAATCTTTCCTATAGCGTTTATAATACCAAAACAGAGGCACTAATATGGTGCTCAAAAACTACCTTTAACGCAAGCAGAAGTGTAATTGTTTCTAGGCTGTGTTGACCCCGATCAACATAGTCCCCTAAAAAGAGGTA
>NW_010944995.1:0-258 GCF_000633955.1 Camelina sativa
TCTAACCATCCCAAAATGGTTAGTGCATACTTCTGTTTTCGTAAACGCATTATCACAAAATGTTGTCGTATCAAAACCTAAAAAAATAAAAATCAATTATTCACTGAAATAAAAATTTAAACTTTTAGTGCACTCTCCACCTTCTGTGATTTTTTTTTTTTTTTTGGTTTTTCAAATTTGGACAGCTTTTACATATACTTACCCCCTCCCATTATAAAAGTTATTAATATGTTGACTTTCTTCGGACAGAAGAAAAAA
>NW_010944996.1:0-258 GCF_000633955.1 Camelina sativa
TTATTATTTTATAAATATACAGACACAAATGTGTGTACACCAATCTCTCTACAGAATCTATCTCCTGATATCTTGGTTTGCTTGCCTTCTTCTTTCTTGTCTGAACCGTCTTTTTTTGTCTTTTGAATGTGTTTAATCTGGATTCTGATTCATGGTGGGCATTGTTTATTTCGCAGGTGTCATTCCAAATAGATCAAATGGTTCTGTGAGCCGTGGACATTAAAGATGGGATTTTTAATGATGATAAGAGGAGTTTCA
>NW_010944997.1:0-258 GCF_000633955.1 Camelina sativa
CTACTGTCACTTTTATGAGTTACTAAACATTTGTTGCCTAACTTTACAAATGGCATATCTAGCTTTATTTACAACTTACAATATGCATTTGGTTTCTGTTCATCAATCAAAGACAAAAACATCCACAAAATCTTTTTAAAAAGTCTTTATTTGCTTTTTAGCCTTTTCCTTTATGTGTGTTTTGAATCCAACTGCTCGGGTTGGATTGTCATCTTAATTTAAATGGGATTATTTTAGATATATATTTTTTAGTTTTCA
>NW_010944998.1:0-258 GCF_000633955.1 Camelina sativa
CAAAACTTGTCTGAAATCACCTCCAAATACAATGACTTTTCCTCCAAACGGCTTGTCTTCTTTATTCATGATATCTCTCAGACTTCGATCCAAAGACTCAAAACAATACTTACTCATCATTGGTGCCTCATCCCAAATAATTAGTTTTGCTTTTTCAATTAACTCACCAAGATCTGTGCCTCTTGCAATATTACATACGGATGACTCATGCGGATTTATTGGGATCCCAAACCTAGAGTGTGCAGTTCGTCCACCATC
>NW_010944999.1:0-258 GCF_000633955.1 Camelina sativa
GAGCAACTTAAGGTTCAAGCTGGACAAGATGCTGGAGGTATAGGAACTGATATGATCACGATGAACGCGACGCTGAGAATGTTGTACCGTAACACTGGTACTTTCTTTGGTGTTCATGTCACGTCTTCTCCTATTGATCTTAGTTTCTCTCAGATCACTATTGGTTCTGGCACTGTAAGTTCAAAATCTAAAAACTCCTTTAAAATGTGTTTGTTTAATACATGTTCATCAATGTTGGTCTTGTTGCTATCACCAGAT
>NW_010945000.1:0-258 GCF_000633955.1 Camelina sativa
TTAGCTTCCGATTCTAAACCGGCTAAAACCAATTCCTCACTCCCTAATTTCCGGCCAAAGATCTCATTAACCGCCACAGCTGCTGCGGCGGCGCTAGCTGCACTAGAACCTAAACCACTACCTAAAGGTAAGCCTTTGTGCAAATCTAACGACAAACCAACCGATCTAATCCCTAACATCTTCATCGTAGCAATGGCGGCGATTCCAGCACAGTTCCGGAGAGGATTCGTGCTGAGCTTTGTTGTGGTTCCGGTGATC
>NW_010945001.1:0-258 GCF_000633955.1 Camelina sativa
TCCTCAATTCTATAACCATATAGACTCTAGAGATACAAGTAGGTACAAGAAAAATTAGAAATTAATTGTTACAAGAAAAAAGTTTTAATTGTTAACGAAAAATATATAAACTCCTATTTTATATGGTTAGAAGTCAAACTCGAGTAATTGGTCCTAACACTGCTGCATTTAGTAATTAATGGCGAGTCGAGCTAATTAGGTTTGAGTATTTTATTTTACAACTCATATAGATCTTACTGGTTGTTTCTTGAAGGAAAA
>NW_010945002.1:0-257 GCF_000633955.1 Camelina sativa
TCAAGCTCTTCAACGTTGTTAATGGGTTCCATCTCCACAGTCGTGGGCTGATATGTGTTTGATGACCAGAAGGCTTTTCGTCTCCACTCTTTCTCCATATGTGACTTTCCAAGCTTTTCATTACTGTGAACCCTCCTCACACAAAACCCACACTTTTTCTCCAAATTCAAACTCTCCCTCCTCCGAAATTGCTCGTTCTTGTTACTATGAGCTTGTCTAGTTAGCATTTGAGGGTTTGATGCCAAAGCTGCCATTAA
>NW_010945003.1:0-257 GCF_000633955.1 Camelina sativa
CCATGTAATGTCATGAGATCATCTCATATTGATCATTCCCTTCTTTTTGATTTGATTTTATTATTTTCATAATATTTTCTTCTTTACATGTTTATGCTTTTTTAATCAGAATAAAAGAAACTTATATATAGTTGGTAATCGATCTTTTCTTCTACTTTTGTGTTAATCTATTTTCTGAATGGTCTCATGTTAAGTTATGCATGCTTTTCGTTTGGTTCGTTTTTACGGTTTAAGGTGAAGTTGATTCTCACATTGGC
>NW_010945004.1:0-257 GCF_000633955.1 Camelina sativa
CAGACGATAAAACATCAATCTCTCTAATAACAATACAATTGATGGGATACAAATGATCAAAAAGGCCTTTTTTCTCATCAAACAAAGGATTATCACGGAACTGATCAATTCAAATTCGATTGATCAACAAAACAAAAGTCAATCTCATTCCCTCTGGACAAAAGAATACAGATTTTTTCCAGCAAGGAGAAGAACGAAACGAAATGGTACCACAAGCTCTAATACAAATCATTCTCTTGATTCATACAAACAAAAAA
>NW_010945005.1:0-257 GCF_000633955.1 Camelina sativa
TAGGACAATTGAGGTAGAAATAGTCAGATGCTCGTCAACCATTGCTTTTTTAATAATAAATCGAAAGTTGATCAAGGAAATGAAAATCCCTTACCTCATTGAAAAGCTCATATAAGAGATAGGTCCTGTACCGTCAGAATTGTCTCAGTACTCTAAACAGTCTATATTTTGTTTTCAGAATCAGAAAATGGAGAAGACGGACATGTCCCCCTTGAAAAAATTATGGAATGCGTCAAGTCTTGCATCCAAGTGGCAAC
>NW_010945006.1:0-257 GCF_000633955.1 Camelina sativa
TATATAACAACATCATTGCAGCATTCTGCGGAATGGGTAACATGGATCGAGCGATCCAGACTGTTAAGGAAATGCAAAAGCTGAGGCATAGGCCAACCACACGAACGTTTATGCCTATCATAAACGGATTTGCAAAATCCGGGGACATGAGGAGATCACTAGAAGTTTTCGATATGATGAGACGATGCGGGTGTGTTCCAACTGTTCACACTTTCAATGCTTTGATTAATGGTTTAGTTGAGAAACGTCAGGTATGT
>NW_010945007.1:0-257 GCF_000633955.1 Camelina sativa
AGATCTATACATTCCCAATGAATCATGAAATTGCATTGAAGACAGAAATAAGGACTTCGGTCACCTTGCGTCCCACAAGCATTGCAAGTGAAATCGAGGCGCCTTGGAACAAGATGAAGCTGATGTTCGTGTGTTGTTGCACTTACAACACCAAGCGGTGGTGGGTTTCCCATACATCCTCTGCATATGCTAAAGTTACAGACATCACAGTAGTGAGGTTTGTGGTGATAGAGATGATCAAACCACTGCCCGCAAAG
>NW_010945008.1:0-257 GCF_000633955.1 Camelina sativa
ACATTGATTTTTTCAGGTACGATTCTCGGTTTTGTGTTGTACTCTATATACTCGGAGCTAACGCCGCCGAGTACAACCGCCGCTAGAATCAGATAGAGAGAGAAACATTTGACCGCCATAGAAGAGAGAGCTCTCAGGAGAAGAGGGAGAAGGAGAAGATTACAGTGAGGATCGTGAAGAACAATGTGTAGAAGAGAGAGAGACGAGTGTTATACATATTGTAGAAGACGAAGAAGAATCAAAAAAAAAAAAAAGAG
>NW_010945009.1:0-257 GCF_000633955.1 Camelina sativa
CTTTGTGGATTATTAGTTTGACTACAATAACTTGTGGAAGTGATTGATTTTTTATTTATTTAGAGATGAATCTGGTTGGAGAAAAATTGTCTCTAATCGACCTATCAACTTTGTTGAACTGAACACAGCCAGAACAGAGGAAGCGGTCGATTTCTCTGATCGAAAGTGCTCTGTCTAACCATTTCTGAAGCATTTTCATCACTACATCAAGAGAATACACTTAATTAGTGCGGTTGAGCTCAATTACCTTAGGAACT
>NW_010945010.1:0-257 GCF_000633955.1 Camelina sativa
CACACGACGTCACTCGCTGTTACAGAACCGGAGGTGAACGATGATTTCACCGGTGATAAAGAAGCTTATATGGCTAGTGTTCTCGCTCGTTATCGCAAAACTTTGGTTGAGCGAACCAAATACCATTTAGGTATTAACTTTGAATTCATCGTCATCGTCATCGTCGTCTTGATCTGTTTATTTATTTTTATAATGAATCTGTGAATCTGGTGGCGTAGGTTATCCTTATAATTTGGATTTCGACTATGGTGCGCTTG
>NW_010945011.1:0-257 GCF_000633955.1 Camelina sativa
TTGTTAAAAGTAAAGATTTCTTAATCTGCGTGTTTTGCTTAAAACATACTATATTTTGAAACGGAGGGAATCATATATATAAAAGTAAGTTTTGGTCTCTCTTTATTGGTTGATTTTTATTTAATGTTTTCTAATTCTTTTTTATTTTTTATTTGCTTTCCAATTGTTTAATTGCTTTAAAGAATATTTAAGACCCAATTAACACAATATATTTAAATCACACATTAAAATAAAATTATAACTGAAAATAAAATAAA
>NW_010945012.1:0-257 GCF_000633955.1 Camelina sativa
TACCAAGCAACGGTCACAAGCGGTCACGAACGGTGGATGAGAGCGCTGGGACCCCGACCTCTCACGGCTCATGTGACGGAAACCAATTAGATGAAGCTAAAGTCCCGAACCAAGATCCGCTATTCACGGTTGGTGAATCACCGGGGCTCTTTTTTCCACCTTATTCTAGAGATCATGATGTATCCGCAGCATCATTTTCAATGCCAAACAGGCTTCTTGGTTCTATAGACCATTTCCGAGGAATGCTCATCGAAGAC
>NW_010945013.1:0-257 GCF_000633955.1 Camelina sativa
TTGTGTCCATTGCGTACAAGAGAAGGATTATGTCGATGGCCTGAAGCGGGATGTGCTCATGTTGGAAGTCAGTTTGTCGGGTTAAAAGCAAACTTTGATGCGTTTGACCGGCTTGCCATCGACGATAGCTATTTCCAATCTAAATGAAAGAATTAAATTCTGAAGAAAGCTGTGATATTTGTAACAGTATAAAGCCAATGGAGGATCAGAATCATCAATAAAAACCCGTCTGAAGAAAAGGCGGGAGCATAACCATA
>NW_010945014.1:0-257 GCF_000633955.1 Camelina sativa
TTCCCGTAAGGGTAACCAAGAAAAACAGAGCGATTGCTCCGAGAAGCAAACTTATCGCCGCCATGTCGTTGATTATGTGCATAGCATAAGCAACCAAACACTCGTAAATGATTCATAGGCGGTAGTCTGTTGTAGAGCATCTCGAATGGAGTCTTACCTTGTAAAACCACTGTAGGCGTTCGATTAATTAAATAACCTGCAGTAAGAACACAATAGCTCCAAAACTTCACCGGAAGATGTGCTTGAAACCGCAAAGC
>NW_010945015.1:0-257 GCF_000633955.1 Camelina sativa
ATCAAAACCAACCTCGTAGCTTCAAAAGCAACAGCACCAAGCTGAAGAAAAACACCCCAACCATCAAACTTGGCTTCACCGTAAGCAGCGATAGCAACACCAAACGAGATCGAGAGCATGTTAGTCATAGTCTGAGATTTGAAAGTCTCTTTCTTTAACAAGACCCCGATCGAGTAAACTGCTACAGGCATCAGGGCTTTGAGCATTTGAATGAAGGAGACGGAGAGGTAAATGTAAGCAGAGTTTGATAACCAGAG
>NW_010945016.1:0-257 GCF_000633955.1 Camelina sativa
TCATGTTTCCAGTCCATTACTTTTCTGTTTCTCATTTATATCTTCAAACAGGCGGAGTTTACTCCTGAGGAACTTAACTCTCGTAAACGTTCGCTGAATTTGGAGGTATGTGTTCCACATCAGTCCCTCCTTGAAACTCTTCTGATGTATGTAGGGTAATTATGCTAGTATGAAATTTAGTTCTTTGTTCATTAAGTGGAAAACTAAGCTATGCATTTCATTGGTTAGAATGACTTTGACGAAAGAGCAGCATTGCT
>NW_010945017.1:0-257 GCF_000633955.1 Camelina sativa
AAAAATTTCAAACTCTAAACCATAAACATATAGAAATATAGAAATTAACCACATAGCTTCATATCGAAAATAATTCAAAATAATCAAGATAGATAATAAAAAATACCAAATGTCTTAATAAAAAATACCATAAACCATAACCAATGTCGAAATTCAAAATAATCAAGGTAGATAATAAAATCAAAGGAAATTAATTCAACAAATGGTCTAGTTCCTTAGAAACAGCAGCAACATTAACAGCTTCTTCATTAACCAAC
>NW_010945018.1:0-257 GCF_000633955.1 Camelina sativa
TATGTTACTCTTTCTAGGGTCAAAATATGTAAGAATACAATGCATTTGACTTATGATAAGAGGTCAGGTCGAATTTGGAGTGTTTAGACACCAATTATACCCATTTTGTCCCGAAACAGGCTAAAACAAAGAAAACATTGATTCGAAGCAGTAAACAGATTTGTTACTATTTCTAGGATTAAAATGTGTGACAGTCAAATGCATGTTACTATAGTAAGATTTCAAGATGAATTTGGAGTGTTTAGACAACACTTAAA
>NW_010945019.1:0-257 GCF_000633955.1 Camelina sativa
ATGTAGCACCAAAGATGGATTATGCATTCAATAACAGAACTAAAGATATTGTTGAGCCGTTAATCCAACAAAGGAATCATCAAAATGATAATGACTTTTCACCTATATCAGAAGTTCCTTTGCAGATTAAAGGTGACTATAGTTTCTTTTATTTTTCAGAAATGTTACAAAATTCCATCACGTATATATACACTTAAGCTAACTTTTTTCTTTTTTGGCAGACTCACCCATGAGACAAGTTAGTTGTGTAGTCCCAA
>NW_010945020.1:0-257 GCF_000633955.1 Camelina sativa
ATCCCAAAGTCGTCTATTTCAACTTGTAAGCTATGAGTCCATGTCCTTCCGACTATCTCATTCTTTACTAGACTCTCTGAAGCCAAACTGTTTGCGTCCATGTCCTCTCCTGAGTCAAACTTGCTAGGCTCATCTAAGACCCAGTCCTTTAACTGTGCCCACACATGTTCCATGAGGTCAAAACAAGGAGAACCATTCCCCATGCTTGTAGTTGTTGTTTCTGAAATGATGGAGTTAATACAGTCGAAAATGAGTTT
>NW_010945021.1:0-257 GCF_000633955.1 Camelina sativa
TTATCTTTCTGTCTGGCATGTTGGAGGATACCAAGTTTTTCCTATTGACTCTTCAGTTTATCCTCTTATGTTCGCTCTTCGATGTAGGTTTCTGAATACAACCTTATCATGGAAGGACTACCTGAATCAATGCTCCACATGCCGTTTCTTCATAATTCCTTTCGCTGTAGAAATGTGGTTAATCCCACTCCATTGGCCATTGAAAACACCTTAACAGTGCGTTTTTCTTTATCTCTTGGTACTGGAAGTTGCAAACA
>NW_010945022.1:0-257 GCF_000633955.1 Camelina sativa
TGTAATCGGAGAGGAGCGAAGGTTATGGCGGACGGCTAAAATGCGCCTGTCCTGATTTAGCTTTTTCAGATATTTCCCGGCTTCTTCTATTTTACTTCGTCTTCTTCTTCGTCTTCGTGTGCACGATAGGATACACTGCGCACGTTAGTAATTGGAACCGAAGGAGAGTGTGCGCACAAAAAGGGTGAGAGAGAGAAGAGATACTTTGGGGAGGGCCTATAGAAGGCACGAAGCCTTATGGGCCTTTTGTTAATTAC
>NW_010945023.1:0-257 GCF_000633955.1 Camelina sativa
TTAAACTGGTTTTTGTAAAAGAGTCTAGGTGAGAATGATTAAAGCTAAAGATGTACGTGTTATGACTAGATTAAACCACTGCATTTATAGGTAAGCTAGCACAAAGTATGAAAGTAGTACGTAGTAGTACTAATCAAGATATTTATTTCGCAAAAATTGACACCGTTCTCTATAAAATGAATTAACCAAATTAGAAAGAAAAAAAAATAAAAAAGCATTCACAATCACATCTCCTGGACAGATTTCTCATTTCTTCT
>NW_010945024.1:0-257 GCF_000633955.1 Camelina sativa
CGTTCGAGGAGAAACTTTGCAGCGGGGCTGTCCTTGTGGATGCTTCCAGCTGGAGATATGTGGTCTGTGGTGATACTATCGCCTAAGTTCAGTAAACAGTATGCATCCTTCACACTGCTAGGCCCTGGAGGATCCATGGTCATGTCCTTGAAGTATGGAGGCTCGTGTACATAAGTTGACTTGGGATCCCATGAGTATAGATTATTTTCAGGAACAGACAGCTGATTCCACATCGGGTTTCCCTTGGTGATGGACTC
>NW_010945025.1:0-257 GCF_000633955.1 Camelina sativa
GTAGCTAAAACCGTGTTGTAGTTAACTATGTCCGGTAAACACCCGTCCGAGATCATAGTTTCCAAGAACTCAATAGCTAAATCTAACCTACCTTCTCTACAAAACGCAGCGATCAAAGGATCGTAGCTATAAGCATCAGGGCTTAACCCTTTCTCCTTCATAAGCTTAAGCAGATTCAACGCTTCTTCGATCTTTCCATCGCGACATAGAGTAGTAATCAAAATGCTATAAGTCACAACATTAGGATCACACTTCTC
>NW_010945026.1:0-257 GCF_000633955.1 Camelina sativa
TTTTTTCAAATGTTAACTTGACTACATAACGGGTTAAGATTTTATGTACCTAGTTTCGCTAGAGTTTGGAGCGGCAGAGACGGCGGCACTAATGGTTGTGAAGTTTCCGGTTCCATCCTTCGCCACCGAGAGATTGAAACTGGTCTCTTGTACTGGAGCTTGAAGGAGTCTCTGGTCAAACTCTGAGACCCAACCCGGGTACTTAACGTCAACATCAGATGATTCCCGGGACGGGTTCTTCCTCGACATCACCTGAA
>NW_010945027.1:0-257 GCF_000633955.1 Camelina sativa
ACAATCAAAAAGTGTAAGTTTAAATTTTGATTGAGCCACTTGGCATTTCTTTTCTTTTTAGTCAAAAATAAATTAAAATATTTATTTATAATTAACTCACTTTTAAAGGTATTTAACTTCATTTAGCTCTACATTTAACTCAAATGTAACTCCTACCCAATAATTTTACATTCATTCCTCCACATAATATATTTATCTTTCAAGAAAAACTGTTTTTGGTAAAATTTTAATATTTTTTAATTATTTTAATTGCTTTA
>NW_010945028.1:0-257 GCF_000633955.1 Camelina sativa
GGTTAGAGATTTTGGAGAGTCAATAGATTTTTCATAATATAGAGATGTCAATTTCAAATTAAAAATATTATTTATCAGAGATACCTCGTCGAATCACATGAAATATAACAACTTACTCGGTGAAAAAGAATTTTTAGTGTTAAAAAGCTGAATCTTTATTTAATGAATACAAATTATACCTGTAAAAATAACCAACAAATGCTTTAGTATGATATAGCTGGTAAAAATCATTTTCCTTTGTTTATTGATAGGTCGGA
>NW_010945029.1:0-257 GCF_000633955.1 Camelina sativa
TATAATTCATCATCAATCATCGAAACAGTAGGTTAGTATAATCTAACTGAAATAGAACTTAAAACAAAAAGGTTAAGTTGCATTTTAATTTCCATCTTGTTATTGGGATTATTCTGCAATTAATCTGCACATATCTTTTCAATAGTTTACATATTAAATTATAAATAATAATTAAATTAATTCCAAGTAAAATTTTAAACTGATAACAATATTTGTGTACCTGAGAATAGTGAGGTCCTTGTTGTCTGAAATATCTG
>NW_010945030.1:0-257 GCF_000633955.1 Camelina sativa
TTGGAACTGCCTCAAATAGTAAAAACTATACAACACAAAAAAAAACTCAAATCAGCTTCACTTATAAGAAATATCAAAAATGAGAAAATTTCAAATTTTAAACTAACTAACCTCCAATGGAATACAGAAACCTGGAACAGGCCATATCACATTCTCTTTATGCACGATCCCATTAAAATGCGACATTGTATGGGAAATCTCTTCAAGCAAGTTCTCGAATGATAATCTCCCCCAAGGAAAAGACACACAAAAACCTA
>NW_010945031.1:0-257 GCF_000633955.1 Camelina sativa
GCTGATTACTTCGCATGCTTCAGCTGGGAAAACACTAAGTACAATAAAGATGTTAACGAGTCAGTAGTAGAGATGAGAAGAGGGGGGAAGTGGTGATATAAGGACTTACGAAAGGATGGAGGAGTTGTAGTCGACGGTGTTAGGATCAGATGTTGAAGGAGATGATGATGTGTTGTTTGATCTTAGAGATGAGAGTCTTGAAGCTTTAGTTGCGTGAGGAAGAAGAAGACTGAGCTTTGGAGAAGAAACTGAAGAAG
>NW_010945032.1:0-257 GCF_000633955.1 Camelina sativa
GTGATGCCATGTTTGCTACGGGTTGTCATAGAATGAGTGGGAGGTGGGTTATTTGGCTCAACGTTTGATTGCGGAGGTAGGTTGTTTGGCGCAATGTTTGGTTGCGGAGGTGTAGGTGTTTGCGGAGGTAGCAGAGGAACTAGCCTTGGAATCGGAGGAGGAGGAGAGGATGGGACGTGATTTGTTTGTGGGAATGGTTCCGGAGAGAAAGAAAGATGAGAAAAGGGAAAAACAGTTTCATCAAAAATGACGTGACG
>NW_010945033.1:0-257 GCF_000633955.1 Camelina sativa
AGTTGTCCATCATTGATGGTATTCCATTTCATAAAGTCTGAGATATTGCCTTATGAAGCTCCTTACCAATATAACTAAATCTGAAGCCCAATAATATAGTGGAACCTATACAAGCATAAAGAATACAAAACAGATACATACATGGTGGCAACACCTTTGGGTTGTCATTCTGCATATTATTGAATAGTCATTGAACCAAGAATTGATTATGAGAGGCACTTCCTTTGTATAAGTAGTCAGTCGACCAACAAAGGAAG
>NW_010945034.1:0-257 GCF_000633955.1 Camelina sativa
TCGTAAACCTTAAACCTCGGCGAGCTCCCCACCGCCACGCAGTTCACTCCGGCGTCTTTGAACTGAAATATCTTCGGCGATTTCTCCCACTCGTCGTTACGCGCGTCTATCGCACTCGCGTCGTGTGCCACGACCGCCTTTTGGATCACCGATGCTCCGAACTCCGGCCCGTGCGCCGCCAGTAGTCCCGCCGCGGTTCCGGTGAAGATCGCCTGGATCAAGTTTCCGAAATATTCCTCCGGCATCGGAGGATCGAC
>NW_010945035.1:0-257 GCF_000633955.1 Camelina sativa
CATACTCAATAGGCTTTTGCGTTTTTATCTTTTATAGTTAAGATATGGCTTCGATCTTGCAGTTTGATGAAGCTCTTGGAAGCTTCAAAAGATACTGTACATCGATGGGCACTTGGATGTTGATTACAGCACAAATTTTCACCAGCTCAAGACATGGTAGCTTCTTTAAGAAATGCTTCACTTGGTTCAGCTCTCTTGGAGTTCCTTGATAACCCCATATCTCCAGCACCTTCACTCGAGAAGATGACAGGCAAGAC
>NW_010945036.1:0-257 GCF_000633955.1 Camelina sativa
TTCATTGGCTTAACCGCTTCAATCGTCACAAAAACGCTTCCTTTCTCTACCGCTTTCGCCGCTTTTACAAACGAGCTCATCTGGCTTATCGCCATTTCTTTCTTCTTCGCTCGTGGTTTCATCAAAACTGGTCTCGGCGACAGGATCGCTACTTACTTCGTCAGATGCCTTGGCAAAAGCACTCTTGGTTTATCTTATGGTCTTGCCTTCTGTGACATGCTTATGGGTTTGATTATGCCCTCTACCATGGCTAGAGC
>NW_010945037.1:0-257 GCF_000633955.1 Camelina sativa
GTTAGAGATTCTTCTGATTCTGTAGCGGCTAAGCTTTGTACTAAGCCTCTGAAGCTTGTCTCGGGGTCGTGTTATCTACCGCATCCTGATAAAGAGGCGACTGGGGGAGAGGATGCTCACTTTATCTGTGCAGAGGAGCAAGCATTGGGTGTGGCAGATGGTGTGGGAGGTTGGGCAGAGCTTGGTATTGATGCAGGTTTCTACTCTAGGGAGCTTATGTCTAACTCAGTGAATGCAATCCAAGACGAGCCTAAAGG
>NW_010945038.1:0-257 GCF_000633955.1 Camelina sativa
TTTTTTTTTTTACTTATCTCACTTTTAAACATGTTACTTCATATTAGGCAACCATTGAAAGAGTAATTTTCTAAAATGATGTGTGGTTGAAAATTAAATGAATCAGATTGAATAAATCAGATGACAAGCATTCATTTGATCCCAACATATAATAGAAAATATTATAGTATCGAAACGCAAAACACGTTTGTAACAAACGTTTTGGAATTATCTTTAATAATTCAATATATACATAACTACAAGAGAGTTGGTTAAAA
>NW_010945039.1:0-257 GCF_000633955.1 Camelina sativa
CGGTTTAGAGGAATGTGACTAAACCAGAAAGAAGAAGCCAAATGCGAAACTTCTAACTGCAGTGGAGGGTTCGTTGGTATATATAAAGATGCTGAGTTTTCTTATTTTTTAAGCTTCTTCTTCTTTTGTATCGGTTCTGAGTTTGTTCAAGTGTGAGGAAAACTTAGAGAGAGAGTTCACCATTGTTGTAAGCTCGAGCTTGAGCTGAGATTCACCTTGCTTGATAGTGAATTTGCCGGATTGATTCGGCTCCGGAT
>NW_010945040.1:0-257 GCF_000633955.1 Camelina sativa
GGAGATTTTGCACCAGTGGCTATAATAGGAGGTTTTGTTGGTTTAACGGTGCTAATGGCCGGACATAGCCTGAAGCAGCAGCTTGTGCATGCTCCGGCAATCAGTACAAGAAAGAACAGAAGAGCGGCTGTAGCTGAGGTCGATGATCCAGAGAATTGTGTTTCCTCCGCTGACAAATTCATCAACAAGTCTTGGCTACGTAAAGTAGGTCAGATTCAAGATAAGTCTAAAGCAATCTTATCTGATCCCACCCGACC
>NW_010945041.1:0-257 GCF_000633955.1 Camelina sativa
AGGAAAGTGGTCCGGGGAATACCGGGAGTCCGAGAGACCAAGAAAAGGTTGTCCAAGAAATTATCGGGAGAACCGATAAGGTCTGGGAAATGCCGAGAGGGACGTCCAGGTGAGACCGAAAAAGACCGAGGGACAGGTTTTTGTCGAGAAACGTCGACCGAAAGATGGGTTTTACCGGGAAATATCGGACAAGAGACAAGGAGTGCCGATAAACCTCGACCGAGAGACGAATTTGGCCGAGAAAAATAAAATTTTTA
>NW_010945042.1:0-257 GCF_000633955.1 Camelina sativa
CCTTCCAGATCAAGGAGATGAAGAAGATCAACAACAAATAAGCGACAGTCCAGTTTTGCCTCAACCCGGTGATCTAAATCACGATGAAGAATAAGACGCTCCAACATCTCCTCAAACGCCAGAGAGATATAAGTCCATCACTAATATAATGCAAATTGCACCTAGGGTGAATCTAGAAGAAGCGATTCCAGCATATGAAGCATGTTTTTCACAACAGAGGAACCACAGACATATGATGAAGCCTCCGAGATCAGAGA
>NW_010945043.1:0-257 GCF_000633955.1 Camelina sativa
AACACATAGCCTGAGGTACTCTTCCTGCTATCAATGTCTCCTGCGAAATCACTGTCAGTATACACCAACAGCTTCCCGGTTCCACCTCTCTTATACCAAATCCCAAAATCCATTGTCCCCTTTAAGTATCTTAGAACTCTCTTAGCAGCCTGCAAATGTAGTGTCGTCGGTCTTGCCATGTATCGACTTAGTAAACTCACGGCAAACTGCAGGTCTGGCCTTGTTGTTGTGATATACATGAGGCTTCCTATAATCTG
>NW_010945044.1:0-257 GCF_000633955.1 Camelina sativa
GAAGCAAATACTTTTCGAGCCTTATCATAGTTTCCAGCCTTCTTGTACATGTATATCATCATGTGATACATCTTTTGATCCGGCTTCAATGGGGATTTCTTCTCATCTAAAAGAGTCTCAAAAACCTCTTCAGCTTCTTTAAATTTGTTCCCCTCTACAAAAGTCTTAAGTATAATCTGATAAGTTACAGCAGAAGGCTCTGGGCCTGAAGTCTGCATCCTCCGAAATATCGCTTCAGCATTGTTGCATTTGCCTCC
>NW_010945045.1:0-257 GCF_000633955.1 Camelina sativa
GTCACGGCTACGGTCCAGTCATGTGGACAGAACTGGAATGCTGCAACTCCAAGCAGTGCTTCAAATGTGTGGGATTCTAACTCGGGTTTGGCGTCTTTCCCAGACAATCAAGAAATAGACTTTTTAGATCTCTTTAGTCCAAGTTTCAAATTCAACTTCGCATCTACTTCCACGGATTGGCAACCGATTGTGGCTGGACCAGACGAATGTGACGAATCAGTCTCGGATCTTTTGGCAGAAGTGGAAGCCATGGAGTC
>NW_010945046.1:0-257 GCF_000633955.1 Camelina sativa
AAAAAAAAAAAAAATTGAAAAAAAAGTGTAAAAAAATGAAGCTGAGCTGTATTAATAAAATAATTTTATTGGTTGAAAAATAATCTGATATGTCAGCTCCAGGTTACCAAAAAATGCTTAGGTGTCAACACAAGAAAAAAACGCATTCTGTTTTTAGTGTATTGACTAGGATAGTACCCGCGCTATGCCGCGGGATTGTTTTATATTTTATTTTTATTTTTATTTATTTTCATAATTTTATATGTTTTTGTAATTAA
>NW_010945047.1:0-257 GCF_000633955.1 Camelina sativa
TTCGCTTCGCACTGGACTCTGTTCAGGTAAAATCGAAGCCGTTGAGAAGCGGAGCAAGGTTGAAGATGAGAATTCTCTTGTCTGGTGGCCACCGGAGCCGATTCTGGAACTTGCTCGTCTCGCTGTTGATTCCGGTGGTGATCCCGGTTCAATCCAGCGAACTCTCGATCCCAAAGTGATCCCGGTTTGTTCTTTGTTCGTTTGATTGTGGATATTGTCGTTGAATTGAATTGGTTTAATTAAACTCGGTTTACGTG
>NW_010945048.1:0-257 GCF_000633955.1 Camelina sativa
GAGTTTCATTTTGAAGACACGACATTCAATATCAGGTCTGTCGTTTGTTGATGTTCCTCCATAAGTAGCCAAATGATCCTTTATTTCTTGCCAGTTTGGGTTTGCGGTCATTGTGATGAATAAAGTAGGATTACCATATGCTCGACATATTGCCATAGCATCATGATATTTCTCAATCATATATCGAGGTCCCCCTATAAAACTGGAGGGCAAGATGATTCTTTTCCCTACTTTAATGGCTTCGGTGTCACCTTTAC
>NW_010945049.1:0-257 GCF_000633955.1 Camelina sativa
GAGATTCAGATTATGCACCATTTAGCTGGTCACGGTAATATCGTGACCATCAAAGGAGCTTATGAGGACTCTTTGTATGTTCACATTGTGATGGAGCTTTGTGCTGGAGGTGAATTGTTTGATAGGATTATTCAGAGAGGGCATTACAGCGAGAGGAAAGCTGCTGAGCTTACTAAGATCATTGTTGGGGTTGTTGAAGCGTGTCATTCTCTTGGTGTTATGCATAGAGACTTGAAGCCTGAGAATTTCTTGTTGGT
>NW_010945050.1:0-257 GCF_000633955.1 Camelina sativa
TCATGTCTGGAATACAATGGAACCGTAAGGATGTCGACATTGATGAATTATTTGCATATAAGGTAGCACTTGAGATAAATGAGGACCATGAACCCACGTCCATTTTAGAGTGCACTCAAAGTAAAGAATGGTTAAAATAGAAAGAAGCCATTGACGTGGAGTTCAACTCTTTAAAGAAGAGGAATGTGTTTGGTCTGATCTTAAGGACAACATTCGATATAAAGCCAGTAGGACATAAATGGGTCTTTGTAAGAAAG
>NW_010945051.1:0-257 GCF_000633955.1 Camelina sativa
TTGCCTCTTGCTTCAGAAAATATTAAGTGAGAAAAGAAACTTTCACAATCTCCAATATTCTTTTTCTGAATGATTTCTTACTGATGTTAGATAAAAAAATTGTTTGTTTATATATTTATTTATGCAGAGCTTTGGGTTCTGAAGTTTCAAACTGGACTAGAAAGGAACTGGTTTTAGAAGCAAATGGTACAGATAATGGTGCAAGACTTAAATTTACAACTACCAAAAAGGGTTTAATTTGGTTTGACCAAGTCTCA
>NW_010945052.1:0-257 GCF_000633955.1 Camelina sativa
TTCAAATCCAAACACAAAACCCTCTTTCCATTACCACCGCCAGACTTCTTCATCGTCACCGGCGCCGTAGCAGGAGCCAAACTCCGGCCACCTCCTCCTCCTGCTCCACCTCTATGCTTCCTCATGTGACCACCCAAGGCTTGCCCTACGGCGAACTCAGCACCACATATGGGACACTCGTGTTTCACCGGTTTGACTCTCTTGGGAGAAGGAGGTGCGTGGCCTTCAAGTGCTGCCGATCGCCTGTGGCTGGCTCG
>NW_010945053.1:0-257 GCF_000633955.1 Camelina sativa
ATCAACAACGATTTATGTTTTTCTAATCTATCTATGTTTGTTGTAGGATTGTGTTTGATTAACATATTTTATCCAACCATTAGGTTGATGACGTTCTCTTCTTTATCTCCTTTTGAGATTGAACAAATTGTAACAATTATGTTTGCACAAAAAAAGAGTTCTATAACAATCAAGTTTGAGAAATTAGAAGAAATTTAATTTGAAATAATTAATAAAATAATAGAAAATTATAAGCATGGTAATATATGAATCTCAAA
>NW_010945054.1:0-257 GCF_000633955.1 Camelina sativa
GTTTAGTAAGGCCATCAGCTAACTGATCACGCGTAGATATATGGGAGACACGAAGAGCACCGGACTGTATATGACCTCGAACGAAATGATAATCTAGAGCAATATGTTTCATCCGAGAGTGGAAAATCGGATTGGCACATAGATAAGTCGCACCCATGTTATCACAGTAAACAACCGGCACAACCGTTAACACAACCCCCATCTCCGATAAGAGTGAACAAATCCATTGCAATTCAGACGCAGCATTGGCTATGGCA
>NW_010945055.1:0-257 GCF_000633955.1 Camelina sativa
ATCCATCCCTTGAGCCAAACACCACCAATAAGCATTCCAACCTCAGCAAAATACCCATCACTCCACTCTTCAGAAGAGGAGGTTAAAGCTCCAGTCCCTGCCATGAGGGGAATCAAATATGACCCCATGACTAACAAAACCGCTCCAAACAAAGCCTTTGGAAACGTCTTCCCAGGACTGTCAACTTCTCCTGCAAGAGTACTAGCTTTGTCCCAATAGTTCAGATTCCAAAACATGGTATTAAAGTACCCTCTCCA
>NW_010945056.1:0-257 GCF_000633955.1 Camelina sativa
CTACTGTAACTATGGAACAGGCTCAAAAGAATTATCGTAAGGTCAGAAAACTTCTAACCATTGACAGAAAAAGAAATTCGAGTGGTGATAAGCCGTTCTTGCATGCCTATATTGTTTGCAAAATTGATTGTAATCTTCCCCTGTTGTAATATCGCAACCGTCTTTATAAGTATTGGAAGAAAGGTATCCTAAGATTCTTTAAATTGCTATCACAGGCTGTTAACACTGGTCTTCTCAAGGTTCTCTCTAAGATGGGC
>NW_010945057.1:0-257 GCF_000633955.1 Camelina sativa
GGAGGAGGTGGAGATCGGAGGATGAGAGCTCATCAGAACAGTATACTTAACCATCACCAATCTCTCAAGTGTCCTCGTTGTAACTCTCTTAACACAAAGTTCTGTTACTATAACAATTACAATCTTTCTCAGCCTCGACACTTTTGCAAGAACTGTCGTCGTTACTGGACTAAAGGTGGTGTTCTACGTAACGTCCCCGTCGGAGGTGGTTGCCGGAAAGCTAAAAGATCGAAAACAAAGCAGCCTACGTCTTCCTC
>NW_010945058.1:0-257 GCF_000633955.1 Camelina sativa
TCTCATTATGGCTATGTGGAAGAGTGTAGGTGTTGTTATGGCTTGTTGCCGTGTAATATTGTTGTTATGTATGGTTATGGTCATTAATCCAAATGTTGTGTTGTTAAGCCTACAAATTCAATAAGAATTGGTCTCAGATGGTCTCAAACGATATCATCAAACATAAATCCTCAATAAGAATTGATCTCAAATGGTCTCTTTCAATATCATTAAACATAATCCAACTTAAGAACCAAACATAGATCAGCAACAAAAAC
>NW_010945059.1:0-257 GCF_000633955.1 Camelina sativa
ACATTGGGATTCATAGGAACACTGCAAGGTTTGCAAGCCAACAACCCTGTCGAAGCCAAGATATCAAGAGCATATTTTCGTTGACAAACAGAGATACCACTGCTATTACGAGCTATTTCCAATCCCAAGAAAAACTTAGGAGCGCCCATATCTTTGATTTTGAAAGCAGCATGCAAGACAGTCTTAAGCTCCTGTAGATCACTATCATTGTTAGAAGCAATCATGATGTCATCAACATACACCAAGAGAGCAATAAA
>NW_010945060.1:0-257 GCF_000633955.1 Camelina sativa
ACTGATAGTGACCTCACATCTAAGCTCCATTCTTTCATGGTCTTGTTGTGTAATCCTGGATATAGGCCGAAAAGGGTTCCTAAATAGAGAAGCTCATGAGCTCTCTCGTGACGCGTCTTGCCTCTGCATATATCTATCAAGCAGTTGCAGAAGGGCCTTCTTGCCTCTACTTGGGTTGCATTGATCACTAACTTGAACTCTTCTTTTACAGTCTCAAATTCGGTTTTCTCATCTACAATCAGATTCACAAATGTCAC
>NW_010945061.1:0-257 GCF_000633955.1 Camelina sativa
CATGGCATTTTACAACAAACAAGCTGCCCTTACACTCCACAACAAAATGGTGTGGCGGAACGAAAGAACCGGCATCTCATGGAAGTGGCGAGATCAATGATGTTTCATATGAATGTGCCGAAAAGATTTTGGGGAGATGTCGTGATGACAGCGTGCTACCTCATAAATCGCACACCAACAAGAATCCTAAATGATCTCTCACCATTTGACGTACTCACTAAGACTAAACCATCCTTAGATCACTTACGAGTGTTTGG
>NW_010945062.1:0-257 GCF_000633955.1 Camelina sativa
ACTACGTATAAGGAGCTCAAGGTTTTTTATCTAGGAAGATGGGAGAGAACCGCCAAGCGCCACATCGAGGTAGAGAATGCAGAGCTTATGAAAAACTTGAAGCATATGACTAAACTCAAGCTTCTGAGTTTCCAAGGGATCTCAAGAATTGAAAGACTTGACGATGCTGTCTGTAAGCTTCATGATCTGATCATCTTGGACCTCAGGGCTTGCTACAATCTTGAGAAACTTCCAGACAAGATAGATTCACTCAAGGC
>NW_010945063.1:0-257 GCF_000633955.1 Camelina sativa
ATTTAGTTACGCTCTGACTCTGAGTTTCATAGTTCGATTGACCAATAATGCCCTCTTCTTGCAGGGGGTACCGTGGATTATACATCCTCAACTGGATCTACCGTTACTTCACTGAGCCACACTTTGTTCATTGGATAAGTATGTTCCTCTCTCTCTCAACCTTACTCGTCATTTACACGCATCACACGTTAGCGCATGACCAACTGTTTAGTTTCCTCCTAGTTAGATTAGTTTTTGTCAAGTTGTGCAACTTATGA
>NW_010945064.1:0-257 GCF_000633955.1 Camelina sativa
TCATGAATGAACCATTTCCCATCGGGTCTTCTCTTCACATGCATACTGGCTTTGCAATCTGTTTTCTTGATACTCGACCTTCGACTACTACTACTACCCTCAGTCTCAGGAGTCACACCATATCTAGAACAAGCAAACTTGGCATCAATGAACTCTTTAGTCTTCTTAGAGCGTCGGCTGTTTTTAATCGAAGTAGTAAAACCCATAGACTTGGCGTATTCTTGATAAAACAAATACGCTGCATCATTAGACTCAAA
>NW_010945065.1:0-257 GCF_000633955.1 Camelina sativa
AATCTCTTCTTCAAGGAACGTTATTACAAAATTAATAACTAAGAGAAATCTTAGCAGGTAATATGCACCATTTCCAGAAGTGCAGTGGCACGCTCCTTTAAGTTTGGAGCACGAGGTAGAAAAGTCTCATGGTGTTGAAGTTCAACAGGAGCAATCTTCTTTGCAAGTCCAAGGCTCTCATCTAATCTAATCTTTTCCCAGTTCCCAAAACCATGATAAAGTATTCCCAGAAGCAATCTCGCATCATCAACTGAGAA
>NW_010945066.1:0-257 GCF_000633955.1 Camelina sativa
AAAAAAAAAATCTGAAAACACCTACTAATGAGTAATGACAAACACACTTTTGAATATATTTTTATTTCCATTTTGAATTTTGGTTTTATTTGATAAGAAGAGGGAGATACCTCTCAAATTCCATACTCACTTCAATTTTTGCATTCTCGTCTTCGATTCGCAAAACATTCCTCCTAAATTGTGTCGTTTACTCTCTAACCCATTATTCAAATCCTTGTTCTCTATTATTCCCCAAAGTTTGTTTGCCAATAAAAAAA
>NW_010945067.1:0-257 GCF_000633955.1 Camelina sativa
AAAAAAGGCGAAAGAAGAACGGGACCAGATGCAGTCGCCATGAAAGCGAAGCCGAAAAAAGTGGTAAACCCATTTGAATCAATTACGTCTCGCCAGAAGTTCGAAATCCTCGGGAAGAAGCGTAAAGGTGAAGAACGACGCATCAGTGTCTCTCGAACTCTCGCTGTTGATAAGAGGAAGAACACATTGGAGAAAGAGTATGAGCGGAGTTTGAAAGCTTCGGTTTTTTTGGATAAGCGTATTGGAGAACAGAACGA
>NW_010945068.1:0-257 GCF_000633955.1 Camelina sativa
AATGTCTAAAAGCAGCAATCCAAAGAAGAGTCTCTGAGGTAATAAACTAATGTAATTAATTTACTTTATGGATAATCATAAGAACATTGTTTGTTGTGGCTTAACGTTTAGGTTCTTATCATATGTTTTCAGGGCTTGAAGCTTGAGCTTTGCACTTCAGATAGAGTAGGATTACTCTCAGATGTGACTCGGATATTCCGTGAAAACAGTCTTACAGTAACAAGAGCCGAAGTGAAGACAAAAGGAGACAAAGCTCT
>NW_010945069.1:0-257 GCF_000633955.1 Camelina sativa
AAACTAGATTTTAACCCGCGGTACACCGCGGGCCTATATTTTATTTTATAATTAAATTAAATTAAAATTGATGTTGTCTGTTGTTTATTTTTATGACATTATTTTTTTAAGAATTAGAATTCAGTTACATGTAACTTTTTTTTGTCAACAGAAATCATTGTCCCGCGGTGTACCGGGGATAAATCTGTATCTTGAATATGAATTTTGTTAATATATAATGTGTGTAAACTCTGGTCAATTATACAAATTTGAGGGCA
>NW_010945070.1:0-257 GCF_000633955.1 Camelina sativa
CCAGCATTTGTACAGGAAACCCGTATATGCACGAACCAAGGTTCTAGTTTAACCCATGTCTTGTTTCTCTCAATATTTTTTTTTATATCCATTTCACATGAACTCTTATATATTTTCAGCAATGCAGTGTAAATTCTCCAAACAATGGGCCATTACCTCCAGGCGCTCCTTCTTGGTGTCAAGCACCTTTTGACCCTGAAGGCCTCTTATGGTCTCTGCTTCTACTCTCCAAAAACCATTTCCATTGCAAGTTTTGC
>NW_010945071.1:0-257 GCF_000633955.1 Camelina sativa
CCCACGATTTTGCCATTTGGTCCGGCTAAAGAAATGCTCATCCCACCGGACCTACCTTTTGTTCCTCCGTTTTCAGTAGGCATAAAGGAACCCGACAGCGACAGTATCTCAAATCGACCCTAAGAAAATACAAAAAAAATGACTCAAGAAACGCCAAGAAACCCATTAAGAACCTCATAAGCGAAATTAAGTTTGGTTACCTCATATGTAAGAGTGCCACCTGAAGAAGTAGGCTGACGAAGAGTGACATTAGAGAT
>NW_010945072.1:0-257 GCF_000633955.1 Camelina sativa
TTTTGAAGTAAAAGTTAAAATTTTAAATGGCGCTCTTTGTAAATTGGAAAAAGTATATGATTAGATGTGATGTACATATTATATCATCTTTTAAAATCTTAGAGAATTCATCTGTCACTCTAACTTGTTGAAATTTGACCATTGTATCAGTACAAGAAAATATTTTTATTAAAACAAAATATTTAGTCACAATAAAAAATATTTAGTTATAATATTGTTACGAATTTGTGACGATTTTTGAATGGTTGCAATACAAT
>NW_010945073.1:0-257 GCF_000633955.1 Camelina sativa
TTAGATGCAGTTTCTGACGTTCTGGAGTAACTCTGTTTTTTGTATGTTTAGCTGACAACTTAACTTAATCCTCTACATGCAAGAAACAGCTGAGAGACTTTCCTGAGATGATAATTTGTTAATGGTTCAATCAAATCCTTGGATTAGACTGTAAAATTGGAGTATATTTGATGTTGATCTGTTAATGAATGTTATTTTCTCGAACTACACTTTTATATAAAGCTTCTGTTGGAAATTATGATTCATGATTGAGAAAA
>NW_010945074.1:0-257 GCF_000633955.1 Camelina sativa
TTGTTGTGGATGATGCTGATGTTGCGGTGGTTGATGTGGTCTAAGTAGCTGTTGAAACCCATTAATTATGCGTTGCGCACCGCGTGCTACGTCCACCAGCGAGTAGACCTGCGTGACGTTGTGGCAGGTTGGGCATTGGATGGCACGGACGTCTGGTTGAACCAACATCCGTCTGCCGCACCGGCACCGTACTTCTCTCCGGCTAGCCATGTTTTGGTTTTTCTTTTTACAATTGCAACAAATTCATTTTGAGTGAT
>NW_010945075.1:0-257 GCF_000633955.1 Camelina sativa
AAAAAGAAAAAGGAATAAACTTTATATTCCGACAATGAAACTTTCCACATTGAAGGGGTGGTTAATATAGATAGATCTGCGAATCCGATCATCGAATCGGGATTAGGGTTTTCACTTTTTTACGTTTTCGTACCCTTTTTCTCCAAAACCATACGTATGTATGTGTTGTTCTTCCATTGATTGAGCTTTTTGGATTTTTGGGAATCATTCATTGCTCTTGATTGATCTGGTAGATGTTGGTGGGCGCATGGTAGGCA
>NW_010945076.1:0-257 GCF_000633955.1 Camelina sativa
ACAAGGGCGTGAACTAAAATAAAAGAAAAGAAAAGGTCGAGAATTATGGTTATTAATTAGATCATGGTAATAGCTTCTTCTATGCCTTCTTCCAAGACTGACATGAAACTTCGGGTGTTTCTTGCTGAACAGTTGGAACGGATCTCTCCTTGTGTCCCAGTCAAGACACTCATCTGACCCATCTTGATCATCGCCACAGTAAAATCTTCAAAAAACCGTTGCTGGTCGATCGCATAACTCTCCACGATGCCACGTGT